>NW_014542356.1:0-44580 GCF_000741045.1 Vigna radiata var. radiata | reverse complement strand
TCCCACATCTCATCTCGTGAGCTTATCAGGACTGACAACAACAACGCCATCTCAATTGTAACGTGCTTCCCCAGATCAATACCATATCCCAAGGATATTTAGTGTTAAGCAAATCTCAAATTTGTATCTTATGCGAAATAAAAGTAATAAGTATAAACAAGTTCAGTCACACACGCATCACTGGTCAAAGATCAAGATAAGGTGAGTCATACAAATCTTCACCCATCCTTCAACTAACCATTGAGGTCAACAATATATTTACATTAAACCCTAAACCCATGGACTCACTATTGTCTGTAACTTAGCATTCTAACAACTATACCTTTCTTATCAGACTCAACATATCACTCAATATTACCATATAACTATACCTGATGAAAATTGCTCTAACACAACCTGCAACTTCTTAACTAGTCCAAATTCCCTAATCATTCTAGATAATCACTTCAATATTGTAAACCTTTTTTTTTTAAATCTTCTCCTTCCCATTAATCTCGAAACATCCCTCAAACTTTGACTCTGATACATTTACTGATTGAGAATATTTAACCATCTTCTTCTAATCATTATAGTTAGTTTAGGACCATTACAATACTTCATTTTTCCAAAGATCTCATGTTCTCCAAACTTGGAAATTCTTCCTTCTACTAAACTCTCCCTCAATAATCTAAAACCACTCCTCAAAATTGTTTTCTCCTTAATCTACTTCAGGATTTCCTATTCTCTCTCTCTCTTTTTTCATAACTTCAAACCTTCCACCATTTTCCTTCTTCCAATCTTCAAGCATCACTTAAATTAATTTCTCAAACCTTTCTACGTCAATGTTTACCCAAAACTCCTCTAATTCTAACCTTTAAACTTCACTCTTATTGTACAACTATTGATATCTGATCCTCTGGCTCAGTCTTTGAAATACTTCGAACAAAAAGATGATTCTAAACTCCAACATCCTTCCTCTTCCATTGTATACCAAAAAAACTCTGATGTTTTGACTTCCAAGCTTCAACACACTGTATCTTCCTATCTTCGAGGCCAAACTTGTCCCGAAGAATTTTGACCAAATATAATGAAGATATACAGGTCAAGTTATCTTTGAATATGTATTCCTCTACTATTATATAGCCCAAAACACTATTAAGAAACAAAACTCAGACCACAACTCTTTCCTCCCGAACCTTTAGAATTAAGAGAGGAAATTCATCTTTGATAAAGTAATGAGTGTGTACCCTCAATACTCTTATCAAGATGTTTTCTATTCTTAAAGCTTCCAGTTGGCTATACTCACTCTATGATTTAAACTTAGAAAGACATGACAAATCATGTCACCTAGACTCAACTCTTCACGAAAAGGCAAGTCAAATGCACAACCCATAGGTCCTCTTAAGGATGAACTGCTCTGATACCATTAATGTAACATCCCAATAATTATAGTATTAAACTATAATATAGTTATTACATTTTTGATATGATAGAATAGTCATAGAAACGAGGAATAAAAGTTTTCCTCAATATACAAACCATCACTCAAATTGTAAACTTAATACAATCCAAACTTAAAACGATTAAAACAAGGATCTCGTCATAAGATGATCACACCCACCAGATGATCATCGCCCACTTTCTGCTCACACCCACCAGATGATCATCGCCGAGAGAAAACGCACAACACAACAATAACACCCAAACAACAAATAAAGCAAGGGTGAGCTAATGCAACAAAATAACATGATATTTTTAAATTAATAATAATATTTCTAACTTATAAGTTAAATCTCTTAATAATACAATAAACACACCATGATCATCATAAACTCAACTCATTCAAATAATCGTATGAATATCGAACTCTAAACAGGTTCTACGCTTGCAGTGGTACTTTACTCAGATACATCATATCCTACTCTGTCCCCCAAAGTGGATCTTCGGATATGGATGCACCTACTTGCTAGCTCAATTATCTTATCCTACTCTGTCCCCCAAAGTGGATCTTCGGATATGGATGCACCTACTTGCTAGCTCAATTATCTTATTCTACTCTGTCCCCCAAACTGGATCTTCGGATATAAATACAACCACTGAAGCTAAATCCTTCCTACCCTGTCCAACTTCTCAAGATGGATCTTCGGTAAGGATTTCCCACTCTCCACCAAACTCTTACTATGTTCAAATACATAAATTTCACATCCAACATAATATAATACATTCAACACAAATTTCATATCCATTGAGTATTTTACAAAAATAAAATCAGCAGAATATAATGTGTTTGATAAGAAGTAGACTTCCAGGAAAGAGAGGTGCGTCACAATGGAAAACTTAAGTACCAGGTCTTTCCTTAGCCAAAGTGTTCCTCAACGTGCTATTAACAAATTTCTTATTCGCAGATTCAAAACAACAACATATAATATTATCCCAGAAATTCAAATAGTTGTACAACAAGCACAAAGGTTTTTCATTAACAGTAATTGTATAGAATTTCAAGACATAAATAGTTATAAAAAATATTTTATAATATAAAAAAAAAATTAGAAAAGTTAGCTCCCCTTACCTCTATTTCATACTCAATCTCTTGCTCAAAATTTGTTCCTCCGAAAACCCTCCAGAATCTCTACTCTTCTAAAATTTTCTTCCTAACTCTTTCTTCTCTATATTTTTTTTTTCAAGATTTCTCACTTGATTCTTCCTCTCTTTATGCAGAATAAGCTCCCCTCTCATGGCTATTTATAGTCCAAAAATCTCACTATTTAAATTATTTTTTTAAATATTATTTATTATTTTAATATTATTTTATTAATATTTTAATTACAACTTGCAAAACCACTTGTAAATCTTATCCTTATTAATCATGCAACTCAAAGATTCTTATCCTCTCATTATTTTTATTTTATTTTTTTTTTTTTACTATTCACATTTTACTATTCACTTTTTTTTAACAAAACATTTTAAAATAGGTTCTCAAAATTTTGAACCCCTCCTTCTGAAATTATTATAATTTTCCATCATAAATTTTAATTTTTCTAATTATATTTTCTATTCATTAAAATTACTACTACTACTAATAATGCTAAAATTTACTACTATTTATTAAAATAGATATTTTTCATGGGTCTTACACACACAAAACCAGAATTGCAGCAAGAATCCCCTCTTCTGCAATCCGCACCCACGTCGAACAATCCTCAACATGTCACCAACATTCTTCACAGGATGCCAAGCCTGTCACAGCAGACTTCACAGGTTGCCAAGCCTTCAATCAAACGTAGCAGTCTTCACAGGATGCCAAGCCTTCAAGATCAAACAGAAGCACCTTCTTTGTGCATATATTGATCAAGCAGTATGAGCAATTGACTCTTCCCTTTGAATCTCTCTCAAGCAAGATCACCACCGTCTTCTTGGAGAATTCTTGGAGCTTCTAAAAGAATTCAATCTGAAACAAGAAAATGAAAATGTTAAATCACAAAAGTCACAGAACAATTCGTGTTCTGTCTATTTATAGTTTTCTGTTATATCAGATTGCTTTTCGATCGAATAGCCTACTAATACAGTCTATTGTATTAAGACAGTTATAACAGACACTCCACACCAAGGCTCCTCAGTCAACAAAATCAATACACATTTATTACAGTTGACCAGGTCACACAGTCTTAATTAAGTTTTGAAAAATATAGCCGTTGGAGCATGTAGGCTTAACAGAATTTCAAACAGACCAGTAACATAGTCGAATATGTGATCCACAATGTCGACTGACACATGAAAAATCACTTTGAAATTCTTTTCAGCATAAAATCTCACATAGCACATGTTCACAAAATCTGTACAAAGATTTTGGCATAGTCGAATCCATTATGAGTGTATTCGACTAGACTAGAACTTTATCACAACAAATATAAGCTCATAAGGTGCTTATGATCTTTTCTTTCAGAAATGTGCAGTAATCAAAAACATTTTATTTCACATTTCAATACAAGCATGTTCCATAAATATAACACTCAATCAATCATAGGTGCATACATTGAAAATCAACAAAACATGTTCAGCAGATATAACAAACACTTCAGAAGAAGAACATGTAATACTGGAACATGTGTACTGTTATTAAGCACTGTGTTGTCATCATCAAAAACAAGTTTGATATAGAGTTTGTGTTGTCAACAATCTCAACACCAAGTTCTCAAAGCCCAAACACAAAGGTTACACAAACTTTAGAACACACTTATCACAGCACACAACAAAATAGATAAGGTTTTCAAAATTCAAGTATTTTGTATGTTAGAATGAGAGTCCCAATCCAATTTATAGATATCTCACTCAAGGATACCTCCAAAAATCCGTTGTCAGCTATTTAACGCATGATAATCGATTATTCATTTCCTGTAATCGATTATGCATTTAATGAATGCACAATGGTCAAAAACTTGTTTGAAAGTTTTCATAATTTCTTTTGATAATCGATTATTGCAATTCATAATCAATTACTAATAATCGATTATCATTAGTTAGTAATCGATTATCTTGAGTGAAAATGGGGTTTTCTTATTCAAAACAAATTTTAATCACAACCTAAGGCAAACAATACATAGAATCAAAGATAAACTACATCCTATACATAAAACTACGAAAACAAAAGCTTTAACACAAGAAAAGTCTTCATGAAGGCCTTCTTGCAACAAGAGCACTTGAGACTTGACTTTGATATATCATCAAAACTTCTACTCTTCATCTTTATGCCAACAGTATAAAGGGAGAAATGGTGATTTAGAATCTGTTGTATGGTCATTTAAGAGTTGTTTGAGTTGTGAGTTAGCTAATATATGATTTAGATATGGATATTAGTCAATTGGTTATTCTTGAATGTTTTTAAGGTGCATTTAAAAGGTTATGGAGATGGAATTTTTATTTGGAAAGTCTGAGGCAATTTGAAGTGTTTGGGGTCTACCTTTGAGTAATTTTTGACTTGTTCAAACCCTTAACTTGCTTACTTGTGAGTTAATTTTGGTAGAATTGAATTATGGTCTCTAAAGTGGTGTTTTAGTTTATTTGAGTTGGAATATTATGATTAAATGAGTTTAAATCTTGGTTTGAGTAGGTTATAATTACTTTCTTAGGTGTAATGTGGTTTAGAATACCATTTAGAAGTGTTAGAAGTTGGTAAAATGGTCTAGGATAGGTCAGGAAGGTTGATAGGAGGCAAATTTTGCAAAATTGGTGTTTTGTAGAATTTTGCATAGTGGTTGGGTGAGCCAGTGGCTTGTTGAGCGAGTATTATAAGTGTTTGGATAATGGAATTCAGTGGCTAGGCGAGCCAGCTCGTTAGGCTAGTGTAACTTATTATTCCTGCTCTCGCTGGACGAGTGAGGGTAGCTCGCTTGGCGAGTTTTAGGTGTCTTGGGCAGTGAGTTTCAGGGGTTGGGCGAGCTCTCTCGTTGGGTTGGATAAACCCCTGTTTGGGCTCTTACTATGCGAGTAGGTTTGAGTTGTTTAGGTTGTTTTGTTTTCTCTTCTCTTTTATGCTTGATTTTAGATGATGGAATGTTATATTTAATAATGAGTGATGTGATTTTGAATGTTATAATGGCATGGACATTATGATTGAAACAGAAAAGAAGGGCATTACCGATGACCATAATCCCTCGGAAACAGCCAAAAGTCGTCGGTAATGACTTTTTACCGACGGCTTAAGGACGACCAGAAAGCCACTGGTAAAACCTTTGTCGCTAACATTTACCGGCGACTTTTGCCCATCGGTAATTACCGAAGGGAAAAAGCCTTCAGTAATTCTGTCGGTAAGATCCAGCTAAAACTAAGTCATATTTGTATTTCTTATCCAACCAAACAAACCTGCATAAAATGTTCACAACACAGACAAACCTGCGTAACAGTTTCAAATCACAGATAGACCTCCATATTATGCATACCAAAATCACCCAATCATCGATGACAAAAACTACATAGTATTGTTCAAATTTAAGAACTTATTTTTATAAATGAAATATGAAACATAAAACAATATCATCTAGACATGAGCAAATATAATGTAGCAGAATCATAATGTACTAACATCCAAATGTTTTAACAACTATGTTCAATAACAAAATAAAACTAATAATCTACATAGTCATCATCAGAATGATTTTCATCATCCTGCTGCTCTATAGATGGCTGGACTAGTGTGGTTGGATTGATCTAGGCTGCTAAGGGACGGCGGGTGAGGGGAGGGTCGTGGCTGGGTCGGAGGGACAATGGAAGGAATGTCTGAAGCTTGAGGCAGCGCTCTCATGACCAGGAACTTGAAGTTTGTAAACTCGTTTCTCAAGTCACTGTATTCTTCTCTCAATTCACGATTTTCCTGGTCACGTTGCTGTAGTAGTTGTGTCAAGCGCTCGATGGCCTCGTCAGCAAAAGTGATGGAAGAATAAGGTTGGTGCTTCAATGTACCTAGTATAGAGTAAATAAGCCATGGTCTAAATGCCAAATAAATTCAGAAATGCAAAAATGGGATTAAAACAAAGACCCAAAAACTGGTGGTTTGAGATTCAAAATTACACAATAGCAGCTATAGATCAATACTAACCACTTCAACAACTTTGTTTGATGAATTGAAACATGATAAAATTGAAATTTAACTCAAAACCAAACTGTAACTCAAAATCACCTTTCTACTTCCCAAAATTGACTCAAAATTGGTGGTTTTGGAAGTGATTTTATGCATAAGCCATTCTGACACTTTGCTAATCATTTCAATAGTTTTAATTCATCAAAATACACTTGTTTGAACTTGAATTAGGCACAAAATAGAACTCCAACTCAAATTCACTTTGGAAGTTCCAAAAATGACTCAAATATTATGGTTTGACATACTAAATTGCATACAGGTCTTTGTAACTTCACATAAATGGTTCTAACAGCTTTAATACATCAATTTGGACTTGTTTAAACTTCCAAACATCACATAATCACAACAAAACAAAAAATGACCTGTAATGACTCAATTTTAATACACTTTTTAAGGTTTTAAGTAGTGTGATTTTGAATTTTAGGGAATTCTTTGCTTTTCACCACTTTCCTAGCATCAATTCACTACTTTGGACTTGTTAGGATGTTAACATTACTTAAAAGTACTCTACTTTAGGTGAATTGACAATTTGTAACCGTTTAAGCGAACTTTTTAGGTTCTAAATACTCAAATTTTGAGTTTGAGGTACTTGTTTGCTTTTGACAAGTTTCCTAACTTCATTCCACTAGTTTAGACTTGTTAGGATGTTAACATTACTTAAAATTAGTGTATATTAGGTCTAATTGTCAATTTCTCACCTATTTAGTAAACTTTTTTAGGTTTTAAGGAGTCCAATTTTAAGTTTTAGGTACTTAATCCAATTTGACATCTTTCTTACATTCATTTTACTAGTTTAAACTTGTTAGGATATGTAGATTAGACATTCTTAGGCTAATTTAGTTGACTTTCGAATTTCTCACCTATTCTAGTCTATTTATAGGTGTTCAATAGTCAAATTTTGTTTTTCTTGTTATTTTTGAATTGAGACTTCATTTTTATCTTTCTTTTATCTATTTAAAGTTGTGTAGATAGTTAGTTTATTGTTTTGGTTAATACTTTAATAGACTTTGCATTCTTTGCACTTTTAGTGTATTATAGGTATTGCTTTTAGGTTCTAAGTTGTAATATTTTGAGTTTTAGGTATTTTTTGTAGTGTGAGTTCTTAATTAGCTTGGTTTTACCATTCTAAACTTGTTAGGATAGTTTCTTTCTAGTATATTTTCCTAGTTTAGTGCAGTTTGCAATTGTAGTACACATTTTTTGAGGTTTGAGTAGTGATTTTTAGCTACTTCATCTACTTTTTTAGGTTTCAACTTGTCAAACTTTGAGATTTAGCTACTTCATCTACTTTGAGTTGTGTGTGAGTCTAATTCAAGTTTAACTCCACCTAGTTGTTGTTTTCCAGCTTGGTCTTGTGTAGTTACACATTCTAGGGCGCCCAGCCCCCTTCTAGGGCGCCCAGGTATGAAGTTTGCAGTGAAATGCGAATTGAATGGGGCTCAGCCTCCCTCCCGAGGCGCCAGGCGTGGAAAATCTTTCATGATCCTTCAAAAACACTTGCTTTTGTAGCTTTTCCTGGGCTCCCACTCTTGGTAGTTTAGATGCTCTTCCAAAGCACACAAATTGCCTACAAAACTTGAGGAATTAGTGATAAAACTCCTATGTGTAACCTAAGCTAAACTTATTTACAAAGTTAGATAAAAGAGAGGATTAAGCATGTTTCAAGCTTCAGAAGATTTGATTTGGTAATAAAATTGAATATTTTAAACTCAGTTTTGGTGGTGTGATGGAGTGATTTTTCTGCATTTTTTGCCATAACAAAGTCAGATTTCGAATGCTAGCATTTCTATGTTGTGTGACAGTTTGAGCAATTCTAAAATGATGTTTAAAAGTTGTTAGAAGAGTTCAATTAGTGATATAATGGTCTAAGTGCATAATAGTATACAAAACCAATAATTTTGAGTCAAAATTGGCAAGTGACAAGGTGTTTTTGAGTAACAGTTTGGATTTGAGCCAATTCAAAGTTTGAACAAGTTTAAAATCACTAAATCAAGTTACTGGAGTGATTAGTTTTGAGCTACAACCACTGCTGTGACATTTCGTGTCTTAAACCACCAAATTGCGAGTCATTTTTGTGGCAAAAATGACCCAAACAACACTTTGAGCCTAATTGTTTGTGGTTAAAGACTTTGATTGCAAAAAAAAAAAGCCTAGGAATCAAGTTTTAAATTGTAGAAGTAGATTGCATAGGACAAAATCAGTGTGCAACTTAATTGAAAAAGGTTATTTCCTATGCAATCCGAACACAAGAGTTGATATTTGATGCACTAGTTTGTAAAGTTTCATTGAAGACTTTCATCAAACACTTTTGGCAAGATAGTGTTGCACTTATTTTTGGTTGAATCTGGTTCAATTATTTTGGTTTTTCTTGCTTTATTTATCTACTCTAGAGCTATTGGTAGGTTCAGTTTGAGTGCCTTCTTTTGAGACCATTCTGTAGTGAGAAAAAGAGTGAAAATTTGGCAACTCCACTAGCCAAATTTTAAGGCACAAGCCAAATAGCTGAGGGATTGCAACTTGGGTGTTTATCCTCTAAAAGACACTTGTTAGAGCACCCTAAGATAGTTCATAAGTGAGATTTGAATAACCTTGGTCGAGAGCAAAATTCTGCACTGAAAAGTCCATTTTCTCAAATTGAATTGTGCTATTAAATTGGTTTATACATTTTTTGATTTGAGAAACATTTTACATGATCAAAAGGATTTTGAAAACTTTTTGATTGAACTGGTTTCTACAATGATGGAAGGTGCAGATTTCAACTTCTCAAAGTTGTTCAAAACAAATTTCTTCACATCTTGTTTGTACAAGTTTAGTTTCTAGTTTTTCTGGTGCTATATCTGTTTTAGCCAGTTTTCTCTCTAAATTCTTATTAATTCAAAATCAATTTTGCCAGTTTATTAATTTGTTCAGTTTGGAGCATTAAATATTCTTGTTGGTTTGATACCACAATGCAGGTTTTCACTTGAAGGGTTTCTTATAGTTTGTGCAGCTGATTTTCAAAGTAAACAATTGAATTCAGTCACAGATTAAGAACCATATTTCCACGTGATTTTGGAGTTTGAATAAGCAAAATTCATAGAGGAAAACCTTGCAGCAGAGTGCAATTGCTCATGATTTAAGTTCAACCTGTGCAAAACTGTTTTGGAGAGCTTTGTGAAAACCATTAAAATTGAGATGAATGTGTTCTAATTGGAGTTTCACGGTTTCATCAGGAGCTAAACAACAGAATCAATATTCTGTAATAGCCAACATTGTTCCAAAATCAAGTTTAGTGTGTTTTCTAGTTTTCTTGTGTTTTATTTAGTATATGTTTGTTTTTACCTCTAATATCTTTATTTAAGTGTGTGAAATAAATGAATAGGAAGCAATTCTAGTGGAGGAAAACAAGCAAGAACTCAAGAGAATATGTTTTGGGACAATAAAAGATCAATTTGAAGCAAATACCCATGTTGGATGCCTTTGGAGCAAGCAAATTTGTAGAAAAAGATGCAGTGTAGAAAAATCAAGCTGAGCCCCCCTGGTTCAGAAGGGAGCTGAGCGCCCCAGAAGGGGACTAGGCACCCTTTACCTCGTTGACTTTGTGCAAACCTCGCACCTAGGCGCCCCAGAAGAGGGGGGCTGAACGCGGACGGTGTTGATGTGTCAAAATGGGTTATTTAAACATGGGTCTCGCGATTTTTTGAGCATTCTTCTTCTCCTACACTTCATTCTTGACCTAGAGAGATTGGGAGAGACCCTTGAATGTTGTTTGGGGTGTTGGGAAGCTCTCCTACTCCACCTTGGGTCTTTAAGCTTCATCAATGGTGATTTTGCCCCTTTTGGGTTGAGGAAGAAGATGGGTCATGAATTGGAGATGGAATTGCGAAGGAGAGGAGCAAATGGAGCATGAAGCAATTGCCAAGAACCTTGGGAAAGGCTATGCATCTTCTCTTTGGTTCCAATTTCTTTCATATCTCTTCAATTTTGTAGAACCCTAAGTTTTCCACCATGGAGGGTTTTTCCTATTTGTTGAGATTAGTTGTAAAACATGGANTTCTTATGTATTTTGTGATGTTAATGCTATATGCTTTTCCAATTCATGTTAGTATTCAATTTCTATGTTAATGCTATAATGCTTGGTTCTTGATGTATTGAGAAATATGATTGAACCTAGAATAGAAATTGAATACCTATTGGATGGAATTGAGATGTTTGTGAATGCATGAGAATTAAATGGATGAATTATAGTCTTGACAAATTATAAATACACTATGTTAAATAAAATACCAAAAAGATTTTCTTGTGTTGTTTTATGCACTTTGATGTCTAATTGAGTTTTAAAAGAAAGAATTGTTATGTGTTGCACAAGTCCCTTGGGAGAGAACGATATTTATCACTTGCTACACTGCGACCGGTGCACTTGTCGTTGGTTTTGCAGACCACCTAATATAATTCTTAAACCTCAATCTTCCAACTCTAACAAAATCAATCAACACTCATGGAAGACTTTTCCTCTGCTGCTTATGTCCATCTTGTCAGTTTCAACTTACTTTCCCATTTATTTATTCATTTTTCTCTCAAACTATTGTTAATTTTTGAAAGAAAAAAAAACAGATATTTCTAATATTCTCAGTCCTTTCTTTTGTTTTCTCTGGTTGCATGTGTAAGTTCTAATATATGTTTTGTTGTTTTATTTTTTATTTTATTTGAGACATGTGAATGACACATGCATGCATGTGATGGAAGCAATTTGGAAGGAGTTAGAGAAGGAGAACCAGGAGTTTTTCGAGGCATACTCTAGAAGTAGAACAGAGAAAGCTTCGGTTTTTGAGAGAGAGATGAGGCAAAGGATACATAACATGGTTTTAGATTCTTCCAACCAACGACTTTAGATATGAGACACAATCGAGATTAATCATGAATAAAACGAAGAAGAAGGAAGCATGTTTTTTATGTAATAATATCACAATCTGAGGGTAATAGTTGCAGAACCAAACAATATTATACCATGGGACAACATCGTAATAGTATCTGTGGGGCAAACAAAAAGACTACCAAAGTTCAGGTTGAAAGGATGTGAAACTAAAAAGCGGATATAAACTTCTACTCAACCAGTCCATTATTTCAATTTATTCAATCACGAAAAAGTTATGGTTTATCAATCATCAAACATACCCAAGGTTCATCCAATTGTGATCTAACTTTTACTGGCCATAACCTCTAATTCACTAGAACTACTCCCAATCATTTCAAGTCTTTTACACCTTTTATAATTCGTTCCAATGTTCAAAACCAGAATATGCATCATCACATTTTATGACAAAAACAACAAAGGAAAACCGACAAAACCTCTAATCTGCATGCGAACCAAAAGCAATAGACATATACAGGTTAACTTAGACATGCATCACAAAGAGGGAACCACCGAAAGGTACATAATTTGAAGCAATAATTCACCTCTGATAGCCTGTCTCGCGAAGCCCTTCTCATGCACATAAAGCCAATTCATCACGCAATCCCTGGATTAGCCTCCCTCGCAAACTCGAAGCTCTGCTTGAAACTGCGACACCACCCACTGACCCGGCGACGCACCTCCTCATGCTTCCAAAGGACCATCGTGAACAAACCCTAAGAGAAGCACCGTCCACAATGGAAGTCGTCACGTCAATGCCTCCATTCTTCAACCACACGCTTTTGGAGAATGGAGAAGAGCTCGAGAGCGGTCAATGGCGATGGCGGAACCGTAATGGACAAGTGGGAAACAAAGGTACCTGAGGAGCTGAACGTGCTTTTGAACTTTGAACGAGATAGGGAGACAAATTACGGTGGTGGGAGAGGGGAGAGAGAACTAAAAAATGGAGGAAGCTTGCTTTTGCAAATAGGGATTTTGGGAGAATGGAATAGGGAAATCCCAATTCCTGATTTCATTAAGTCCATGCCTATACCGACAGCCAAAAGCCTTCGATAAATTCGTTGCCACTTACCGACAGGCATAAGCTGTCCATAATAACCATCTTAATTGACCATCAGTAAAGCCTTCGGTAAATGATATTTACTGACGACCAAAAGGTCGTCTGTATTAATCCTTCGGTAATATATGTTTTTTCTTGTAGTGGAATTTCTAGGGTGAAATTCTTAGTGATGGTTTCAAATAAGTGATGTATTGATGTATGGACTCAACCTTAGAAGTTATCTTGACTCTCCAAGAATCATGCCATCTCAGATATAGAGAAGCAGATTATGTGGTGAGGAGTAGCAGGAGGTCCTAGTCTATGGTCTAATGTTCTTTGTCCATAGGTGGTAGACAGATTAATCTTGTGTAGTAACTTGGGGGAACCAATTGTTTCACCACTATAGGCGCAAAACTTGTCATAGTTTGACATCAATACATCTATCCGGATGGTTTTATCTTGGTCAATGACATGATTAGGATTGTGAATTGGTTGGAATAGAATGTATAATGAAATCTTAATAAGCTAAGTTTGTTTCTTTTACAGTATTAGTTTACCTTTACTTTTGTGTTTGCCTGTTTTGCATGTCATCTTCTTGTTCACGATGATCACCTTATTGATGGGAGCAGATAAATATGTCTTTTCAATTATTCCAGCGAGGGGTGAGAACGAAGCAGATGAATAGTTAAGTGGTTCTACAGGTGTAGTTCTTTCCTTTATGGTAGGTTTGTTTTACCTAGTTGCTTTATTATCATCTTTGTAACGTTTTATTTTAGTTGTTTTATATTATTAAAATGAGATTCTATAAAACAAACCCAATTCAAATTTATATATTTAAATTCAAAAAATTAATTGAAATACAAATATGTATTTTATATAAGAAATTAATTTACATGTTTATAAATTAGTTTAATATCAATTTTAAATCGTGTTTTTTTTTTATAAAAAAAAATTGAACGTTAATCCAAAGTAATTTAAAATCATGGACAACAAGTATGTTTACTATTATTGTCAAAACGAGTTAAAACCTATAAGTCAATCCAGTCTATCACGGACTCAGACGCGATTGGGTAGAAAAAAATTAAAATTTTGATATGGGTAAATTTTGAATTTGACTCATTAAGAACCCGACTCATATAGGTTGAACCCATGGTGAGTCAACCTAACTCACCAACCCACATGATTTTTCTAATAAGTATTTTTTGTTGAACTATTCATTTTACAAAATATTGAAACGGAGGCTCGCATGAAATTATTTTTCTATGGAATAATTAGGCAATATAAAAAAGCCACAAATCTATATTTAGTACCTCAATTTTTATGTAGAAACAAATTTGAATTGCTATGAAGCCATTACAAATTTTGTTGAGGAGATTTTATGATATCTTTGTGTGAATAAAATCTTGTGTTTAATTGATCATAAATCTAATTCAAGATCATTCTCCTTTATTTAGATTTGAATTAGAAAATATTTTTTATATTTTTTAATTGAAAAAATTGTAATTAAGTGAGTCAACTCGTTTAACCCACCAACTCGTGGTGAGTCAAGTCAGGTTCAAATTTTTTGAGCTCGATAATAAGTGAGTTAAGTGGAATGGGCTCACTAAGTGACCAACCCGTGATAACTCGTGATGGACCGAACCAGGTCGAGTCGGTGGTCCGTTTTTACAGCACTAATTGTACTGTATGCTTGTACGGATCAGGAGAGAGGCCGACTGGACAAGACAAAGAGGACAGACAGTCTCAAATCATAGATACCCTTAAACGTTACCTCTAATCAAGTTTACTGGTAAGCCTTACTTATTAGGTATTGGGTCGTGAATATAACTTTGTTAATCATAAGCCCCATCTTGAAACTTATAAATACAGGTCCGAAGTAAGGAGATAAGTAATTGCATTTATTGCGAATTTAAGATTTACTATATAATATCTATTTGGTTAGACTACTGACTTGAACCTCAAAATGCCTTTAATATACAGTTTAGAGCTTAGACATTGCAAACAAAAAAATTTTTGACTAAGTGCATTTGAAACAACAAAAGATAAAAAAAAATGTAAAATAATGTTTGATAAAGATTCTCAACCCCACGCTTAAAACACTAACGTTTACATATATGTTATTTGTTTATTTACTTATATGTTCTTACTAAAATATAATAATCATAACTCTTTATCCTCACATCTTAATGCTCAACCTTTTAAGTAATACACCATTTACTCATATTAGGTAGTGTGACATACACCCACGTTCAAGACGTGTACCAAACATTGCACCTAACTTTATTTATTTACTTTTTAATTTATTAACTAATTACAAATTTTATAAAATATGAAATATTTTAAAAATGGCTCTTAAAAATCTATAATGTTTCAAAATCATTTTATATTTAAAACAATTTTTCAAAAATATAAATTTTAAGAAAGATACAAAACTAATATATAAGTAGCAAAACTATTTTATTTTTCAAAAACAAGGATTTGGATTTAAAACTTAATCTAATTATTCAGGTTTGAATTTAAAAAGTTCAAATAATTTTTTTTATAAAGTTTTTTCAAACCATTAAATATCTAACGGCGCTATGTAAAAAACTAAAAGAAAAATTATCAAAACAATGCCATTTAGTTAATTATATTTACACTTTTTCCTAATTATGTTTTACAATCCTTTATAAATCAAAGTCATTTTTTAATTATGTTCGGAGACTCAATTAATGAATTAATAGAAGGAAAAAAAAAAGACTTGGACGATAAAATTTGTAAAAGATGATAATTATCTAATAAAATGTGTAATTAATCTTAATAATAATAATAATAATAATAAATCCTCTTAATAAGAAATGAGATTTGAATAGGTTATCGAGGAAATATTTATTATATTTTTAAGTAGAGTAATAAAAAAAACCAAAAAAATTATTATGGAAATAAAAAAAAATATTAATTTAAGAATTATTATTATAATTTCTACTACACCTAATACCCATTAAGTCTAAAATATTTTAAATATTTTTTTCTTTTATATTTTAAAGACAGATCAGGAAAATCCATGTTCCAAAATAATTAATATCTTGGATGAATGATGATTCTTTTTAACTAATTTATAATTTTGTTAAAAAAATTATATAAAAAATAGAATTTTTTTAAAAAAAGTTATACCGAAAAGTTAGTTGTTTTTGATAAAAATGATCCGATAAAGTTTGAGTGAGAATATAAGGTTTATGCAGTTGTTAGCAACCTCGTACCAGATAGGTTGAAAAAGAATGAATAAAATTGAATTAATTAAGAAGTGTGTGGCACATGCATTGTAACTTTTCTTTAATGGTGCCAACATCACTTTTCTTTTTCCCTTTCCTTCTCTTAAACCAACTTTTTTTCATTATACCAAACATGTCACTATACACAACAACGCAACTACCATGTCTACTCTATACACTCTATATACTCTCTTCTACACTCACTCTTAGGATCTGTTTGGCATGTTTTTTTTTTTTTTCTTTTTAAGTTTTCCCTTCATTCATATGCCATTAATGATATAAAAAAGTTTACCTTGCCTTTTTTAGGAAAAAATATGCATTGTCAACTAATTGAAAAGAGTATATATATTATTTAAAGTAATCACTACGAAACCTCAATAAACCTTTTTTTATATAATAATAATTATTTATGATTGAATTTGATAGAAGTATTTTAATTACACTTTTAATAAAATGTTTGATTCATATGATTGAATTAGAAAACATTATTATTATGATTGAACGTTGATATAAAACTTTATTAGTATATTAGTTAATGTATTTGGTTAGGATCATGATATTTTAACAATTTTTTTTAACAATTTGTTGATAACAAATTATGTGTCACTATTTTATTAGTTTGTATATTTGCAACAGACTAATCACAAATTATCACATAAGTGATTGTAAAAAGATTGTAAAAATAAGTTGTTAAAAATACATTTTCCTTTTAATTACTAACAACCCATGAAACACGTCCTTTATTAGAACTCTTTAAAGAGTGGTAATAGAATATCTTCGTTTGATACTTGTCATTGATTATTTACTTATTTTTCAAGTGATAAAGTCAATTTTAAAAAATGACAAAAGTTAATATGATAAAGTTTGACTTTAATTAAAAGATTTTAGATGATGTTAAGATTATTCTTTCTTTAAAATAAACGAAATTTCAGAATGTGAAAATGAAATAAGAAGGATATTTACATTAATTAATTGAGAATTTAAATAATGATGGGAGAAATGTTACTAACTTCATCTTATTATAAATTTATAATATTAAAAATTAGCATTTTGTGAAATTGAAAATTTACAAAATAATTTTTTTTATTAAAACATCACATAAGTTTTATCTTTAATTTAGATTATTAAAATATATTTAAATTCTAAATTAAATATGTTTTTAGTTTTTAAATTTTAAGATAAAATTAAAATTTTAAAAGTAAAAATTAGCGTTATTAAATTAAAAAGACTATATTTAATTATTTTTAAAGTTTAAAAATTAAAATATATTCAAATTTAAAATAAATAGAAATTTTATTTCACATCCAGGATTATAAATATATTTAATCTTTAAATTCTTAATAAACATTAAAATAATTTCATCCCTATTCATGTGCCAACTTAAGACAACGTTTAAAAAATGTCTATAAATATTTTAAAATTCACGTGTACTTATGGATACTAACAAATATTTTATTAATTTTTAAAATAAAATAAAAATATAAAATATAAATTAAATTAAATTAAATTTTTATTTTATTTTTCAACAAATAGATATTCATGGATAATATGATACTCGTGATTTATTTATAAATATTTATTAAAATATCAATAAATATCTCTACCTACCTGTGAACAATAAATATATGTGAAATTATTTACGAAAATTTATTATATGCAAATACATAGGGCCACTGATTTTTATACAATCCTTAAATATGACAAATATCCTCTAGATCCTGAAATTAGAAATAACATCTCAAATAAAAAAAAATAGGAAATAATTTGTTTAATTGAGAAAAAAAATAGTAATACCCCAAAATAATTAAAAAGATAACTTTTATCTTTTCACCAGTATTTTGTGAAATAAAGGAGGACAAAAGTCCTTCTTCTCATACACTAACAATAAAAACCACGAAATAAGATTCTGTAAACATCTTTTCTCATTCTAAATCTATTTTCTTAACGTATATTTCTTGCTTCTCTTTAATTGCAATGTAAACACATTTACATTTATACATGGAATTCTCCTCAGTTTGAAGAAGCAAATTTTATTTAAATTAACTTCTGAAATATAGTCAATGAAATAGTATTTTAAAAAAATCTAAATCAAGACATTATTGAAAACATGAGTTTTTTTTTTTTAAATTATTTTCATTTTAACTTTTCTTTGTGTGATCGTAAATGATTTTCAAATAAGAATGATTGAAATTGTTGGTTGAAGTGTGAAGGATATTTTATGTTAAACCATGTCATCTTTAATGCATCAAATGGCTTTAAATTAATTATCCTTCTAAATGTCCCCACTTGGTCAACTACACACCTCAAATCTTCACCAAAATCATTGTCAAAATCACCTTCATCACTATAATTACATTTTCTTGGTGTTCCACTAGTCTTAGTGGACAACATTTCTAACCAAAAAACTTTTTTATTTGCTCCACTTACATTGATCATATATTTTTTTATGATGATATTTTGTAGACAATACTTTTTTGACAATATTTGAACATCATTTACGTGTGATTTTATGATTGGTCCATGGTGATATTTATGATTATTATTATTGACTGTGAAGTAATTTTGGACCAATCACAGAATGACACGTAAGTAATATTCAAAAGTTATCAAAAAAATGTTGTCTAAGTATCATTATTCAGAAATTATGAGTCAATCTATATATATAAAAAATATAGTAGCATTTTCAATCTAAAAATCTTAAAATAATAAATCTGTGAATCTTCTTTATGTATGTTGTTCATATTTCTCTTTTCTACTAAGAGAGACTTAAAAATTTATTTTTTTCTTAGAAAATAACACACTCTCAAGTCTTTCTTTTATTTATGCAGAAGCCGTTTGTCTCTTTTTCTCATCCAATCCCTCACGCTTACAATTTCTTCACTCACCAACTTTGAACACAAGAAACTGCTTGTGTGTATCCTTCAATCTTCCCTACTTACAGTTCCATTTCATTCCACAATCAACCTTTTTCAAACCACAAAGGCAGGCATACATGTTTGAAAGAACTAAACCAAACTTGCAAAAACAGGGTTGATAATGAAATTGGAGTTGCTTACCAAATTCATTACTAAAACAATTGGCAATAGACAATTTAAGTATATAAAAGTGCCACCCTAGTCACTAAAATATACAAATGTTAGTATCATATTGATCCATGCTATGCTAGAAGATTGACATGGCTGATATTGGTAAACTTTGGAGAGTAATGTGAAAATTTCGAAGTAATAGGCCACTGTATTTGGGTTTCATCATGGGAAACTGATTTTTTGTGTTGTTTTTCTACTGTACCTTCAAAATATATTGATGACCACTGATTTTGATGTTTTAAAATATATTAGAAATAATTTTAAAGTATCACCATCAGTGTTTTTTTAATGTTCAGCAGAAAACAACACCAAAGAAGCCAGCAGAAAATCTAGACTCAAATTGTAACCATAGAACGTGGAATGGAGCTATTGCAAGACACATGGGAAATGGGGATCATCACTAATACTGGACTGCAGCTACTGCTAGTGAAGGAGTGTGTGATTGTCAAGTCCATTACATAAATGATGGAGCATGAAAATCTTGCGATGTGAAAGATAGAGACTTCATCCACCAACAAAGGCAATAGTTATCAACATGAGCATACATGGAGGAGAACTTCAGAGGACAATATTTATTAAACTAGACAGATTGTTTGAGCTGTGTAGTTTGGTCAGTTGTATTCCTGAACAATATAAACCCTACAAATTCCGTTGGTGTAAGCAAGAAGCTGCACATTGGCAGCCCACCAAAAGCCTAAATTGACAAAGTACAAGTTTGTTTACTTCAGATTGGATGGATGCTAAGAATAAGTTACAGCCACTTCCAACCATCAAAGTGTACAGATGAAGCATGTATAACATGGGTTATAGTATTATACATTGCTAAGCCTATCTCCAAGCAGTCAAGTCTACACATAAATCAGGCTTTAACCTTCTTGCCTGATGATGGGGTTTTATCTTTTTCGGCATCCTCTTCTCCATCTTCATCATCTGCTTCATCAGCTAGTTTTGTCAGCTCTTCTTGAATCATAAGCTTTATAGATGCCTTTCTTGGAGCCAGATCCATATCATATTGCTTGGCTGAAAAACGAAGGGCAACTTTGTTAGGCACTTAATTTTAAGTTAGGAAATGATATAAGACCATATTAATCAAACTATAGTTAAATTTATTTCGTTCAGGTTTGAGAATAATACAAAAATCAGGATCAGATACAGACAATAGATCTCTTGTTACAACAGGAACAAATGTACCACCATCTCATAGTTGAAATTGAGAAAAGGCATAGCTATAATTATGCATTTAAGTAATAAAGAAAGTAAAAAGGATCCTTGGTGCATACCAAGTTGCTTCAGAATGTCAGTAAACGTGGCCTGCAAAAGAGGAAAAGGGGTTTAATTTTAGAAAAAGAGAGAACATTCAGTAGAGATACTAAATACAACATTGACATTATCTGGTTCATTCGGGAAAATATCATAAATGACATATTCAAAATTACATATAAGAATTCTATAAATTCACATGGAATGGAATATGAAGGAATTGTATAAATGAAAACATGTTACGAGGTTTGATATGTAACAAATCTGCTGCCAGTGCTACATTCTAAACTGCGAGCCATGTACTACACACGTTTAATCATCTGTCTCACCAACTTGACAGATTATGTAAATGACTAAAGCATCAATTAGTGGGTCATGCCACACCACACACACACACACATATACATATAATGGTTAAAAGGAAAATAAATATGTTCAAGTAACAGTGACAGAGAGAAGACCAAGATATCTTAACCTAGTGTTATTTTTCAAGCTTTCAAGGAGGATTTTGACCGTATCTCAGTTAAGATACATTATGAAGTAGAACAAGAAGCTTATAAATATTTTTTCTGTGCTTTATCTATGCGTTACAAACAAAAACAATCTTTACTCGCTGACTGGGTCAGATACCTAGATCAATCGATCCCGTAATGTTTTATTGTAAATCATGTATATAAACAAATTATTCACCTTTAAACCCTTCTTAAACGTTTCACCTATAGTAGGATCTCCCTCTACCATTACCAATCGGGCAACTCTCCATCTGATCTACTCTCTTTATTGGAGCTTTGTACAAATCTTCTTACCATATGCCAAACCAGCTAATGCGAGTTTCTATCGTTTTTACTACAATAGGTGCTACCACGACGTTTTTTCTCTTTAGTGCAATCAGTCCTATTCCTATCACATACAGTGCAACATTCTAATATCTACTACACAGATTACTTTATACAAGATTGCAGTCCCACAAGTTTAGCTATGTATTAAACATAAAAATTCAGCTAGTTGCTGAGTTAAGTAAAGTTTATGTCAACATCTTACCGTATTGAAATCCACTTCTTTAAGAATTTCACATATTGCCTCACGCAATTGAGTATCACTGGGGCTCAGCTTCTCCTTTTTCATGCTCTTTCCTCTGGCAACCTTTTCTGCTTGATACAACAGGAAGATGTTTTAAAATGTACAAGGGATGAAGTTAACTAAGTTATCAGTTTTCTAATTAAAAAACGTCACCATTTAAACAAATGGAAATGGGAAAATAAATGTGACGAGTAGAAATACTTGAATATTTGTTTTCAGCTAAAACATATTTTTTAATACACAAACAGGCCGCCAAGTTATAACATTTTAAAATGAAATAGTGACAAAAGAAAATGAGAACTCAAGATATCTACCAGTTTTCTCTTTGGAGGCAGACTTAGTAGGTGTTGTTGACCTCTTCTGCACTCCTTTTTTCTCATTAGTCTTCTTCCTTGAAAAAACCTTTGGATTTGGACTTTCATTGCTATCATCATCAGTCTTCTGCTTTTCTCCTTTCTCGTTTTTCTTCTTCCTTGAAAAGACCTTTGGATTTGGACTTCCGTCACTATCATCCTCAGAATTTGAGATGTTGGATGAAGGTTTAGGTGCTCTTTTCGGTGGGGAATGAGATTTATTGGCAACTGTAATTTTCTCGATTTTACTTTTCTTAGCAGGTTCCTTTTTTGTCGATGATGTTTTAGAAGGTTTTTTCTTTTCTTTCATGTCTTCAGATTCACCCCCAGAATCACTTTTCTCTTCACTTTCAGATTTCTCCGGTGCTTCATCCTCAGATTTTTCAGGAACACCATTTTCATTATCTTTCTCATCTTCCTCCTCATTTTCATCATCTTTCTCCTCTTCCTCCGACTCACCCTCTGTGTCAGTTGTACTCTGTCTCCGCACTACTGAAGAATCTTCATTTTTCTTCAGCCTCTGAAAAATACATGCCAAAAAGTTGGGCAAAAGAAAACCAAAGTAACTAAGAAGCTACCAATTAAAACAAACTGAAACTACACACATCCCTTATGTAGATACTATATTGTGAATAATAAAGGATTTGATTAACATGAAATGCTATAGAATACACACAACTAATACCAAATTATACCACCACTTTTGTCAAAATCATAATTATTCTAATAGGACAGTATGATCCCAAAACATTCTGGCTTCTTCCATGCTTGTTTACACCTAGGATCACTAGGATTTCTTGTGAGACCATCAAATTGGTAAACTTACTCAAGCTTCACACCCACCCATGGACTGGGTTGATCAACCCAAAAATCAATATTTTCTTTANGGTTCTGCAACACTCTCCTAGTCTGGTATGATCTGTCCTCTGGTCTGACCCAATTTCACTTGATCCACACCCATTGATTGTTGTACCTGAATCCACAAATCCCAGTTGTCCCACCCATCCTCTCCAAAAACACTTGATCTCCCTTTTCTCTCCTAAATCTCATCAATGGTTCTGTCTCTCTAGATCTCTATGCCAGTACAACTATATTNACTGTTAGAAAACGCTTGTCTCTTCTCTTATAGCTTTCAACTTCTATCACCAAGAAAAAAAAAACATAGTCTTTTCTCACATCAACCACCACCTCCTCACCCTGCATTTTGCATTGACAGAAATGTAGACCAGATGCAGAACATAGGCAATAGGTTTGGCTGAAGAGAAGGACTTAGGTCAAAAGTTGGAAATGCTTCAGCAACAGGTTAAAACCGCAAATTCCCATGACTGATTTTGTTAACAAATTATAATGATCCCACAAATTTCCATTTACGTTCAGGATCGGATCGCCAAGGGTGGAAAAATCATAGAATCATAANATTTTACAATTCAAATCACAATTTTGACTATGTTGTATGATGCATATATAGCTCAATATTTTACATCTATATTGATCCAGATATAACCACAGGAAAAATACTAAAAGGATATCAGATATTTTAGAAGTTGATCATCTGTGCACATNCAGTTTTATTATGGTGTAGTTATCTGTGTATGAGTGAAGGGAATACATGAGAGAAGTGAGTTATAAGTTGAAAGAAAATGAGATGTTTTGACGTGTCATAACCCTGTCCCTTTGGAAAAAAATATGTCCCNTGATTTAGTAAGTAGCAAAAANTTTANATTGACCTGTAAGCCATGCTTTTGTGCTTTCCTGTGACCACATCTAAAATCAAACTACGAATAACTATATAGTATTTTCCTTCCTCAATAATTAGTGAATCAAACACACATAGAGTCATGGAATAATAGGACAAAGGACAATTCCAAGGTAGTAAGAATAGCAATGAAGAGTATAAAACAANCAAAAGCNAGATAAATATGCTAGTCCAAAAGAATGCAGTACTGGTATTNATTCTACTGCANGACTTGAGTTTGAAACACAGANCATAGTTCATTGCTTAAATTACATTTTAAATCCGTTAAGTTAAAGAAGTGAGATATTACCTTTGCAGAACGTCTTGAAGTTGTCCCAGATCTTGATGAACCCCGTTTTACAGCACGCTTCCGTTTTTTTCCCTTTGTTAAATCATAAAATAGGATGAGTGCCGTGACCAGAACATAGTTGCCTAGGTAAACTAATTACCACAATATCACGGAAAAAAATTGAAACAAAAAAAAAACAATTAAAACCTTCTCTTTTTCTGCAAGTAACACAGTAGTGGTTGCATGGGGAGCACCTAAAAAGTCTATCAGCGCAGTAATAATATCTTCCTGCTTAAGGAAAAAATTATAAGCAATGATGGTAGATCTGTGTTAAATGGTATTAGTAAAAGAGCATCACTAATGCCTAACCAGCACACCTTCCTCGTTGTTGCCCTGGCAATTGTTAAGTCAAACAAATCACAGAATTCCAGTAACTTTTCTTTATTACACTTGTCAAGTTTTTCTTTTACTTTAATCATTTGCTTTTCCTGCAGTAACAATATTTGGACTTTAGAACTTTTGAAGAGCATTTCAATCAGAAAAGCAAGAAATTAAAAAAAGAAGTTACTATAAACAAAACTCTATGACTTTAATTTATGATATATAGATCCATGTTACGAGTACCAAGTTTCTATTATATAAAGCTAATAATTACCTCATTATCACGCCACACAAAACCAGAAAACCTCGATATATTACTCTTGATCTGAATTGCCTGCAAAAGAGTTGAGAAAAGATTTAAATGAAAGCATAATAACATTAGGGTTACATTTGAGCACCAGGTAAGATTTGAGTGTTTAACTTTTTAACAATAGTGGCGAGCACTATTGCATATCCTCCAATACTGTGGTGGAATAATACAAAAACTGTATAAAAAAAAATTATAAGAAAGGCATACCTTCCCTCTCCTTCCAAAGAGAATTGTGTGGAGCAATTTGAAGGTATCATCAGTCTTCCTTCTAGATAGCTTAAAAGCCACTAGAGAAAAAAAAATGCAAGAGTCATAAAGTTATCAGCTGTTCAGAAAAAGTGGAGACATGTGCATGGATGCACACTTCACAACATATAAGAAAAAAAAAATATCCCTAATATATTTATCTGTTCCAGGAACCTTTTCCTAGAAGTAATAAATTCTGGTCAATTTAATACTCCACTCTGTTCTCGCACAATCTTGAATGCTAAAGATTCCAGAGACCCATTAGAAAAAAGACACTAAATAACATGGATAAACTATAATTAGCTAATAATCTCATTTTCCATTAAGAGTGAAAGGAAGGGATTAATATAGTTCCCAGTTTGT
The DNA here is from genome assembly GCF_000741045.1 of Vigna radiata var. radiata. Classification (NCBI taxonomy): domain Eukaryota; kingdom Viridiplantae; phylum Streptophyta; class Magnoliopsida; order Fabales; family Fabaceae; genus Vigna; species Vigna radiata. The sequence goes on along the minus strand of NW_014542356.1, from coordinate 19,683 downwards.
GTCATTATTATTGTCATTGAAGTTAAGAGTATGAGGGAAAAGGGAAATATATACAAGAATTTTTTCTTGTTTACTACGCAAAGAAGGCAGGGAAAAAGTAACTATTTTATAAATAGATTATTGTTCACAAAACAATCAAATCAGTATGTGGTAGTGAATTTTGCCAATAGTATAATCAAAGTAATGACTACTGTAGTTAGTCTGGAACACCAACTCAATACAATATGGAGGGTGAGAGGCTCGATATTTTGAGGGGAAAGATGCAGGTAAACATATATCATTGACTCACATAATCATTGAACTGAAGGGACACAACACAACTACAATTTCACAATCTCAAGTCGATCATCTTTACAAATGGCACATTCTTGACTACAATTGGAAATGCATATAAACAAAATATTTGTGGCTTATTTACTGCATGATATATGTCAAACTCAAATAGTACAGTTTTATCTAGATATTGTCAACCTAGGAAAAATGTGAGGAATGTTTGAGCAAGTACACCAGGCATTAGATTAACTTCCGTTGACTTGAGTATATAAAGAACACAATTAAAAGACCACTGTCGAAGAAGAATTCAGAAAGGAAAGCACAATACCATTTGGTATATCTTTTAAGGGTGTACCACGACCCTGCAATTTGAAAGAGAAGCTGTAAACAAATTAAGTTATAATAAATGCATAATTGAAGGTAATTATCTCAAATGTGAAACTTAAAACAATTACCTTTTCAATGTGAAATTCTTTGGATGCATCTTTATCAATTGATGCTACCAACCTCTCAACTGATTTCCTTTCCCGCACAGGGCGATCAATAGTAGGAGTCCTTGGCTCAATTTTCTTAAGTTCCTTTCTTTTATCTTTCCCTTTCTCCCCATTGTTCTTCCCTCTCCCACGTTTCTTTGGTCCTTTCTCAGCCTTACTATCTTCTGCCTTGTCTTCTTTTGACTTATCAATATTATCCTTATCCTCATCTTCATCCTCCTCCATGGTCACTCCAATTTTCTCCTTTTCATCACTCTCCTCCTTCTCCTTAATGCCACCGTCTACTTCCATAGCCTCCACCTCTGGTTCATCAGTTTTCACTTTTTCACTTTCTTGTTTAATTTCCATTGTTTCAGTAGCACCAGTGTCTTCATCCATGTCATCATTCTCAGAAATATGATCAGCTTTCGTATCCTCCTCTATTTCTTTCAAATCATCACCCTTTTTATCTTCTACTACTTTTTTCACATCATCAACTTCCTTATCTTCCTTGACTTCTTTCACATCATGCACTTCCTTCCCCTCCTTCACTTCTGCACCATCAGCTTCCTTATCCTCTTTTATTTCTTCCACATTATCATCAGCTTTCTTATTCTCCTTTACTTTTTCCACCTCATCTTCTTTCTGATCCTCTTTTGCATCTTCAACTCCATCTTTCCGGTCCTCTTTTACATCTTCAACTCCATCTTTCTGATCCTCTTTTGCTTCTTCCACCCCATCTTCTTTCTGATCCTCTTTTACTTCTTTGACCCCATCTTCTTTGTGATCCTCTTTTGTTTCTTTCACCCCATCTTCTTTCTGATCCTCTTGTGTTTCTTTCACCCCATCTTTTTTCTGATCCTCTTTTGCTTCTTCTTCCACAACAACAATTTTTGTGTCCTCTTCTACCTTTTTTACACCATCAGCTTTCTTATCATCATTTTCTTTGACAATATTCTCTTTGATTCCATTGTTCTCCAAACCTTTTCCTCCATCAGTTTCCAAGTCTTTTTTCTCAGTAATTTCTTCCAAAGTTTTCTCCTGCAAGCTCTTTCCATTGGAATCGGCCTTAGAAACTTCATTCACTGGTTCTCCGTCACCCATACTGATCTTATTTACAGTAAATAACTAAATATACAAAATTATTATTGCCTAAGCACAAACTGCTTTACACTCTGATAAAATGAACAACTGAAGCCTACCTGGAGATTGAAAAGCATAGTTAGGTATAAGTATGGCAAACTCAAACCGCAAAGTGCAAATAAAGAGGGAAAATTAAACAATAGAAACTAGCTACAATGGAAAGGAATTTCAAGAAGGCAGATATTTATATCCAGGATAATGGCACGTAACAGCCATCCCCAAAAACACTAGAGCTGGATATTTTCAAATTGCGTGCATAGTATATATAATCCATTCTTTATAGTATATATACATATATTCTCAAAAAATGTTACACAAAATTAATTCAATACAATTTCGTGAGTCTAAATAAATTCATTCAAANAGTAAATACCAACATAATTCAAGCATACATTCCCAAGATAGGAATCATCAACTTCTAAATTCAAGTTTTCTTTATCATTATCAGTACTATTCCCACAACTGCAATGGACCAGCCTTCTTTTCTCCTCTCCTGATGTTTTAAGTCTCTAGAACTGTTTCCTATACTATTTCAATATTTGAATGCTTTCTCTAGACCTATATTATGACCTTTTATTAATAATTATGAGTATGTCATGCATCAGCCATGTACCATGCACATAGTATTGATTATATGTCTGCATGAAGAAAATTAAAACCACAGCCATCCCGCTATACCTTTCCAGGGTTGGCTGCCTCACGCTGTTATCCAGCATCGATAACTACAATTTAACCACTGTGGAGCCAAATTATATCTTTCAGTCATGGGAACAACAATGAAGAAGTAATAATGAGTTCATATATTCCGTCTTAATTACAATGAAAGCATAAAAGTAAACGCAAACACACACACCCATAAAGCCAACAAAGGAATGCAGATGATAAACAACAAGCCAACATAACAAAAACTCAAAACAGTCCATTGGAGGAGAAGAAATTGGTATAAATTAGAAAAAAAAAAAAAAAAAAAAACACCAATCCTTGAATATTAATTTTGCCTCATATCCAGAGAAAATCACATCACCCCATGAAAAGGGTAACCCTCTTATGAAATTTCAAAAACAATATTCTCATCGCAGCACAGCAGAGAGCCCCGGTTAGGAACTTCAAATTGCCAATTTTTCTTTCTTAATTTCACCCAGAGACAACCCTTGATGCCAAACACAACCCAAATGACCAAACTGAAGTAAAGTCTCGAGAAAATTCTGTGGCTCGATTCAAAGCCCTAAAATTCCCTCACCCCAAATGCCCCAACCCATATGACAATTGACCCATGAGAATATAAAGATGCAAACATTGAAACCTAAAATCACACTTGAGAAGGAAAATTGGAGGAGAAGCTTACAGATTCAGGGGTTGGACGAGAAAAAACCACAACAGAGCTTCACTCAAACATTGCTCGTTCCACTGACAGTAACTATGTAATGTGAGTGTCTGATGTTTTGGTTGTTTTGGAAATTTGTAGTTCGGACTTCAAACCTGGATTTTAAATGCAGTTAAGTTGTCATGTAAAACACTGAAATTCGGATTCAATGGCTGAGAAGGGTTTCGGTAAGGGTACGTGTGCAAAATCAACGGTTGTCGTTGAAATTCCTTGTGCCATGCATGCCTGCTGTGTTTCTTATATTACTACTGAATGATTGTATCTGAAATTAATGATACTTCATTCTATCTAAAAATTATTAACAGTTATTACATGTTACTTCATTGTATCTATAATTATTAATTTTAAGTGGTTAGATTTGATTAATTCCTCAGTAGTTAGTGAATTATTTAATGTATCAATCTATGAATATTGTCTTATAAATACCAAAAGGTTTAATCATTTGAATGAATGTAATGAAATGAAAATATATTTAGTTATTTGATTATAATCTGAAATTTGGGTTGTGTGATTATTTTTAAATAATTATTTTTTATAATTTAAAGTTTAATTAAGTAAGTCTTATTCAAAAGATATTCAAAATTTGTATATTTTTAACCAATTAATTTTTTTTATTTTTGCTTTTAACTTTGGTGGCATATATGATATTTGTGTTTTTTATTGAAAAATAAAAAATTATAAAATTAAATTTTAAATTTGTCATGAATTTAGATATTTTTAGTTAATTTTTTATAAGAAATTATTATATTAATTATCGAATATCTTTATATTTTTTTAATGAGTTTTTGTTGCCAACTGATATAATTATTTGATTTTACAATATCACACTGAACATCATAAACTTGAAAAAAATAATAAATTTTTTTAATTATTTTTATAAAGAATAACATCATTTCAATTTGTAAATTAAATATTAAAATAAAAATCAAATTAATTATATAGAGATACAAAATATTTAGTGAAGAATTAGAATTCTAAAAGTTCATTGTTTTCATTAATCAAGTTTATAGTGTTTTATTTGGAGTTCAGTTTTTTTCCAAATTCATTTTACAGTCATCTTCGCATCTTCAAAATACACTATTTTTATATATTAAAAATGTTTTTAATATATTTTAAAATATCAAAATCAATATACATGGTTATCTTAAAAGCACAGGACAGTAAAAAGAACTCAACAAAAGATTCAAATTCTGCTATTTGATATTGTAAAATCAACTAATCATTTTAATTGATAATAAATATTTAATTAAAAACCTATTAAAATTTTAAATACTCAATTGAATTAAAAATTTCAACATAAACTAAATTTAAAATACTCCACTTTGTATGAGATTTAAAAATTAATTAAATTATTTTTTTACTTTTCATTTGGAGACACAATCTTAACACAAAAATAATAGTCATTCACTTCTACTAATACCAAATAGAAAAGAATGAAAGAAAATTAATTAAAAATTATAAAAAATTAAATAGTAAAAATGTGAAAAATCGAGGAATGGAATTTGCAGATTTTTGAAATTTTGAAGACTTCTTAAGAAAAATAGGAATAACAAACTGTAGATCATAAACGGAAAGTAGTCAAAATGTAATTTAGTTTTTAATTTACATTAATAAATGTTTAAATATAATTTTGATTTTTATTCTCTAAAAACTTATGGGTTAAATATATTTTTAGTCCTTATACTATAAAACAGTTTTGGTTTTAATCCTTTTTTCAAAGTAAGGTATATTTTAGTCTTTCTTCTTCTTAAAAAAATTTTGATTTTAATCGTTTAAAACTAACAGCATTAACTTTTTGTTGAACTGGCTAACAGAGAATGTGACGGAAAATGCCACATCTTTTTTTTTTTTTTCTGATACTGAGTATTTTTTCCTCCCTCATTCAGCACTTTTCTACTTCTCCTGCGTCACCCACCTTCCCACCACATTCTCTAAGGACTCTTCATCCGCCGTCCCCACCCTTCTCGCCACCGTCACCAACTTCCTCTGCGGATGAAAAAGAGAACATAAGCCAAAAACCTTCCTCTTTAAAACCTCACCATTCGGTTTGACAACAAAATAGCACCTCATTTGGAACAAGCAATTTGGTATGAAGTTTTTCCTAGATAGAGAGAAAAAAAAAAAAAAGAGAAAGAGAGAAAATTTATGGTTTACCTCCAGTAGAGGGTATGTTGCCCGACGTGCAAAAAGAGACGTCTCTGCTTTGGGAAGCCTTTAATTATTATTATTATTGTTATTATTAACATACGAAATGAGGTTAATGCTGTAAGTCCCAATTCTTCCAAGTAAGAGGTGCTCAACTGAAGGTCTTGCCTTCTCAATGACCCATGATATTTCATCTGTGGCTTCTTCCTTCGCACTCCCCTTCGTCTCAAGCTGCTCCAGTGGCTGCAGGAAATCATGATTTGACCATACAATATTGATAAAAAAAAGTTACTTTAACTTTGTAAGTCTGAGTTACTGTTTCTTCTTTCCCTAATCTTCCTTCATTCTCTCTTTTTCTTGTTTTTTCACATAGTAACTCTATTCTTACTTTCTTTGTATCTATTTATAAATGCAAGAAAGATTTTTTACAGTCGGCAAGAAATAAATTTCATTCCATCTTATCGCTTGGATTTAATGGTTGCAGTGAATATATAATAAAATCCACACAGGAGCAGAACGCAACAGAACTCCCGTTCCTCCTTAACAACAAAATTAAGTTTCAATATCTCACTCAACCGGTACAAAATTCCGATGAAACTAGGGACTACAAAGATCAAAACGGGGAATGAAAGGAAAGAAATACGAAACTAAATTCCAGAACAGTTCGTGCAATGAATTAAGTAATTAAAAAGATAGAAAGAAGTAATTTATGGCGAAACCTCCGTTGGCTGTCATGACAGTGGTGGCAGCGAGGAAATCTTGAAAAATCGGCAGCATTTAGAGGACGGAGATCTAGATCGACGGCGGTGATGGTGGGACGTGAGCGGGTTTGAAATGGTGAAGAAGAGTGGAGGAGGTGAGAGGAGCAACGAAAGGAGAAAGTGAAGGAAAGGACTAGATGAAGGTGGAGGGAGAAGAGAAGAGAAAGAGAAGCAGGTACCTCAACGAAGATGGCAATGATGATGGGAATGAGAGTGAGGGTGAGAATGTGGTTGACGACGTATTGGTAGCCAAGTTTGACATACTTGAGCTTGACAGAGTTGGAGAACCGAATGGGGGTGCTGCTATTTTGTTGTCAAACCGAATTGTGAGGTTTTAAAGAAGAAGGTTTTTGGCTTAGGTTCTCTTTTTCATCCGTTGCTTCAGAGGAAGCCGGTGACGGTGGCAAGAAGGGTGGGGACGGCAGACGAAGAGTCGTCGGAGGATGTGGTGAGAAGGTGGGTGACTTAGGGAAGTGGAAAAGTGTTGGACGAGGGAGGAAAAAATACCCAGGAAAAAAAAGGTGTGGCATTCTTCATTTACGAGCTCAAGAAAAAGTTAAATGCTTTTGGAAGACTAAAATTAAAGTTTTTAGAATGACTAAAATCAAAACCATTTCATAGTATAGAAATTAAAAATATATTTAATCCAAAACTTATTTTTTTTTTAATTAAAGAAAAAAATATTTTAGTTGTTATAAAATGAATATATTTTATCTTATTTTCTAAAAATAAACTCTTCTTTTGAAATCTCAAATTATTATTTTTGTAGAAAAAAAAGAAAAAAACTTTTTCTGTTTATTTTTGTGTCTCATATTGATATTAAGGTGAACAAATAATATTTATTTTACATATTTTAAATTTTTTATGGGAAATGTCAATTATATCATAAATACTAATACATATCACTTAGAATTGTCATATAATGTTCTATTCAACACATAAACACCAATTTAGCTATCAAAATTAGTAATTTCCAAATTTAGAAAGAAAAAAAATTAACTTTTTTAGGTATTAAAACTAAAACTCACTCATTTTATAATAGACTAAAAATATGTTTAAGCATTAAATAAACTATTCTCTTGAAAAATATTTTTGTAAGCTTTAATTTCAATTTTTTGAGAAATTAAACAATATAAATGAGTTTATATTATAATTTAAAGGTTTAATTATTTATAATATCCCTATTTATGTAGGAATTTCTCAATTAGGTCTTTATATTGTAAAATGTCTCAATTAGGTCCCTGATTATGAAAAATTGGATCAATTGAGGGCTTGCCATTAATTTGGGTGGACAGCATTAAAAAATGATGTATGTGACCGGGTGACATTAACATATTTTACTGACGTGGCATAAAAGATGAAATAAAGTATTGTCTTCTTTTGCAGTTGTCGCAACCGGTTTTATTTTTTTATATTCATTTTGAAAAAAAAATAAAAGAAAAAAAAAGAATTAAATAATAATAAAGAAAGCTAAATCAAATACCAAATAGTAAAATAAAAATTAAAGATAATAAAACAAAATAAAAAAATGAAAAATAGAATAAAATAAGACAAAAATAAAAACAAGTCCTATTATTTAGTCATCCGAACGAAATTGGGTGTTGACAGCAGTCATTGCAAAAACAGCCGTAGAAGAGATCGTTGTCGTCCCGGCATTCATCGTCTGCAAAAAGCTAGCCTTCGACCTCATCCTGCACATTGAGACGCATTCGAAACGTGATCATCTACTTCTCTCAATCTTTGGAAGATTGTGGCTGCCCTGTTGTGATTACAAGAAAAGGATGTGTTGCGTTCTGGGATAACTTTGAGGATTGTTCAAAGTTGACAAAGACTGTAGGAGAGGGGATATCTTGCTACTGTTCTTTGGGTGTTGTATGCCTATATTTTGGTTAAAGGGTTAGAGAGGTGTTTTATATTTTGACGTGGAGGTCTCTATAGAAACCTTGTTGTAAAAACCTTGACCATTATAATGCATTTGCTTCCGGGTACAGGAAGGACACTGGATGTAGGCAGTTTGGCCGAACCAGTATAAAAACTGTGTTTGAATTTCTCTATCCCTGAACTCTTTATTTTTAAATCGACTTTACTTTTTGCATAGTCAACTATTTACTGCTACACTTGATTTATCTTTTTCATTCAGATTCAAGAAACTTTTGAAAGTTTACACTTTGCGAAAAAGATTTGAAAAAGGCTTTGATTTTTAAACCTCACCAATTCACCCTCTTCCCCTTTTGGTGTTGAAACTAAGGCATTCTTTTTCCAACAGAAATCTTAAATAAGTTCTTTTAGTTTCTTTTTTTATAAAATTGCTCAAAATTAAACCCATGTCGTTAAATTGGACCAACAACTTTAGAATCACGTCAACGTGGTAGGATGATGTTGGTTTTCGAATGGCGTTACACACGCAATCAACCAATGGGAGGCAACCACCTCATCAGATCCTGCCACGTCAGCTTTGTCTCTTCGACACTAGAAACTCTAATTCCTTTCTCCTTCCTCGTGTTGTTGTCAATGTCCCTCACGCCAACAACCACCGCACTGGACCAACCTATCACCACGAGCTCCACCATGCGCTACCACAATCCATCATGCCGAAAATCGCAAAGAGCCACCAACCTGCAGAAAACTTCATTGTGAGTTCCACTTTTCAATGGGTGCCACTAGGTTCGTTCCATCGCAACCATCTTCTTCGCCTCTCGACCTACCACCGTCAACGTCGTCACGAAAACCACCATTAACCTCACCTTAACGAGAAATCTATAGGAAAATCAATTTCCAAAAAACCCTAAATCACCAACATAAATCAGAAAAAGAAGAAACCAATTCGCATCACAAACCCTAGTTCCTAATCGCGAACCATCATATCTAATCTTCTCCTCCACTGCAAAATCAACACCTACAAAAATCAAAGCTTAGTCTTCTTTGCGAACTTGCAAAAATCACAAACCCAGAAAATCCCCTTTCATCGCAAAGACAAACCCCAAATCTCTATTCACCAGGAACCCTAATTCGCGAGCCTCCATAGAAATCGCAACCCAGAACAATGCCTCCTCGCAAGCTTAGTCTTCTTCACCAAATGTTGATGTCAACATCCATCTGTTCCACTCATCTTCTCTACCGACCATTGTGAAACACCATGGGCCACCGCAAAAACCTAATCTGCGAACCCAACCTTCGTGGAAACCAACCATCCTCGCTCAAACCACCTGCAAATAAGAGAACACACAAAAATAAGTGGCCTCGTCTTTTAAAAAACCAACCTCAGCATGCCACGTCATTTAAAAAACCAATATCAACATGTCACGTCAATGTGATTCTAACATCGTTGGTCCAATTTAACGACAGGGTTTAATTGGAGCAATTTTGCAAAACTTAAGACCTAATTGAGACGTAAAAAAACTAAAAGACTTATTTGAGATTCCAACCTAAAAAAGGACCAAACGAATGATTAAAACTTTAAAATACAAGCAAAGTTTAGTATTACAATAATGGATTATGTTTATTTTATGACTAAATTTTATATAGAGGTAGATACAAATAAATAAAAAAATAAATAATAATAATAATAATCTATTAGATTATACTAAATGATTTTTTCACATATTTCTTTTTGAAAAAAATTAAAATAATAACTTTACTAATTTTATACTATTTTTATCAATTTAACTTTTTCTTGATTGATTTTTTAAAATCAATATTTTTTCAAACTAAAATAATTTCTTATTGTAATCGCGATAAAAAATAGGATTGAAGTTAACTTAAAAAAATATAAGAAAAATAAAATAAAAAAAAATGTTTATTAAGTTGGAAAATAATATATCTTTATTTTTGTTATTTAATTTATATTTTATCTTATTTTATTTTTGTTATGGGTTCACATTCAATCGATCGAGAACAACGACAAGTTGAAAGGAAAAGATCGAGCGATTGAGGAAACGAGAAAACGTCTCATGACCGCTCGGTCTCAAGCTGGAAGGATAGGACTGAACAGTTGGCATGCAAGAAAGCACCTCATTATCACTCGATCCCGATAGTCGTTGAGCAGAGTTACGACATAATTAATGTCACAACGACTATTGTCAAGCGGTTAAGGTTTGCATTAATGACCATTAAAAGGTAAATTAATTGGTCAGATTCTTATGAACTCTATAAATAGGGGTTCAATTTGGAGGTAAACTCACATTTTTCTTAATGGAATTTTTTAAAGGCCTATAGGGAAAAATTTTGACTTAAGCATCGAAGTGTATTTTACGTGCCACCTCCTACATCGATCGGTCATTCAAAGCAAGGAGCAAGGAGGACGTTCGGCATACAGGACATTCACTCAGGTGATTATCCTCGTCCCATTTCAGCAGGAACATTTTGACGCTCACCGTGGGGCCAAGGATATTTGAAGACACCCTAGCGACACCATAAGGATGGCAGGACAACAAGAACCATAGGTTGCGATGCAAGAGATGCAGAGGAGGATGGAAGCCATGAAGGCTGAGATTAAAACTTTGAGGGCGGAGGGCTCCGTCGAATCGGTAGTCGACGGGATGCACTCAAACACTGCCCATTGTGGAATTCCCAAATTCTGATCAAGAAGGCACCCATCAGGGGAATGGTTCCAGGAGCCACCCCGCCCGCCCGGTTAATGTCGCTCAGGCCGAGGTGCTTCACCAATTTACAACTGCAATTATGGAGGAACAAATGCTTGATAAGATGTCTCCCACTGTTGAGAAGTATGATGGATCAGGTGATCCAGAGGAGCATCTAAGGTCTTTTGCGGATGCAATGGCGTTATACTCACCTAATGAGAGGGTGTGTGATAACGGTTGATTTTACGTGTTTGTGTGTGTATATTTTGTGAACAAATCAACTCCTTCATAGTTTTTACCTTGTTTTATCCTCACGTTTAGTGTGTTTTCTAGTTTTCTTGTGTTTTATTTAGTATATGCTTGTTTTTACCTCCAATCTCTACGTTTGAGTGTGTGAAATAAATGAATTGGAAGCAATTCTAGTGGAGGAAAACATGCAAGAACTCAAGGGAACATGTTTTGGGACCATAAAAGATCAATTTGAAGCAAATACCCATGTTGGACGCCTTCGGAATCGCACAAGAGCCTGAATTTTAGAATGTTGTCAAAGCTGTCCGGGCTGGGCGCCCCCAGAAGGGCGCTGGGCGCCCCTGGCTGCTGTTTTTCTGCAGATTTGGCGCCTAGGCGCCCCTGGGGGGCGCTGGGCGCCCTTTGATTTGCTGTTTTGTGTTTTTATGGCGCCCGGGCGCCCGGGCGCCCCAGAAATGGGCGCTGGGCGCGACTTTCCGCTGATGTGTCAAAAATGGGTTTTTTAAACATGGGTCTCGCGATTTTTGGGATTCTTCTCCTCCTACACTTCATTCTTCACCTAGAGAGATTGGGAGAGGCCCTTGGAGGCTATTTGGGGTGTTGGGAAGCTCTCCCACTCCTCCTTGGGTCTTCAAGCTTCTTCAATGGTGATTTTGCCCCTTTTGGGTTGAGGAAGAAGATGGGTCACAAATTGAAGATGGTGATGCGAAGGGGAGGCGCAAATGGAGCATGGAGCAGCTGCCAAGAACCTTGGGAAAGGCTTTGCATCTTCTCTTTGGTTCCAATTTCTTCCTTATCTCTTCAATTTGTAGAACCCTAAGTTCTCCTCCATGGAGGGCTTTTCCTATTTGTTGAGATTAATTATAAAACATGGAATTATTATGTATTTTGTGATGTTAATGATATATGCTTTTCTAATTCATGTTAGTATTTGATTTCTATGCTTAATGCTTGTTGAGGCTTGATCACCCATGGCATGAATTGTGGTTCTTGAAGTATTGAGAAATATGATTGAANCTNNNANTTGAAATTGAATACTTATTGGATGGAATTGAGATGTTTGTGAATGCATGAGAATGAAATGGATGAATTCTAGTCTTGACAAATTGTAAAAACACTATGTTAAATTCCTTGCACACCAACTGTTTGATAAAATACCAAAAAGAGTTTCTTGTGTTGTTTTTGTGCACTTTGATGTCTAATTGAGTTATAAAAGGAATAATTGTCATGTGTTGCACAAGTCTCTTGGGAAAACGATACCTGGTCTTACCAGTTTTATTACTTGAACGATTTGGTACACTTGCCAATGAGTTAACAGTGTGGTGCAGGGTTTTTTCCCTGTCGGTTAAAGGAGAAGCTTTGACATGGTTTCACTCTCTTCGTCTCAGAACCGTTGATAGTTTTGCGACTTTGAGACGCCTGTTTGAGCGGAAACTTGCTTCGAGTAAGACGCAAAACCTTACCTTTATGGAACTTGCTAAAATCAAACTAGGGAAAGATGAAGGCTTGAGGGACTTCATGGATCGGTACAAATCAAACCACACGGCGGGTGAAGGGTGTTGATGAAAAGTTCATTATCAACACACTGTTATCAACCTTAAGGTCGTGCTCCTTTGCAGACAACTTATTTGCTTGGCCACCTTAAACCTTGGGAAAAATGCAAGAGAGGACCACTGAGTTCATTCGAATCAGGGAGATGTGGGCTATCCAAAAAAGGCAACATGAAGAGAATGCTTCATCCTTGGCAGGCCAAGAACGGAAGGTGGCAAGCGAGCATTTGTGCCAAACGAACGACATAGTCGTGTCAAGAACATAGAGTAGTATTCCTCTTGTCATTTTTCACCTAAAAAATTACGATGCATTCGTAATTCCACTATTAAAAGTCTTAGCAAGTTATATGAAAAGATTAGACCTAGGGAACGTTCCAAGTGAACTATAGTGTCCTTCGTTCGGTGAGGAACGCTTTTGTAACTCTCACCTTACCATTTTGACTTAGAGGACATTGCAAGTGAACTCCTAGAGTAAAAAACGCTCGGTTTGTGAGGATCGCTTTCACAGCTCTCACAACTATTCGATGAGGAACAATTTTGTAGCTCTTACCTTAGCATTTTGACCTAGGGAACGTTCCAAGTGAACTCTTACAGTAAAAAACGCTCAGTTTGTGAGGAACACTTTCGCAGCTCTCACCATTGTTCAGTGGGGAACGCTTTTGTAGCTCTCACCTTAGCATTTTGACCTAGGGAACTTTCCAAGTGAACTCTTAGAGTAAAAAACGTTCAGTTTGTGAGGAACGCTTTCGTAGCTCTCACAAGCGTTGAATGCTTTTGTAGCGCTCACCTTAGCATTTTGACCTAGGGAACATTTCAAGTGAACTCCTAGAGTAAAAAATGCTCGGTTTGTGAGGAATGCTTTCGCAACTCTCACAACCGTTCGGTGAGGAATGCTTTTGTAGCTTTCACCTTAGCATTTTGACCTAGGGAACGTTCCAAGTGAACTTCTAGAGTAAAAAACGCTCGATTTGTAAGGAACGTTTTCGCAGTTCTCATAAACGTTCGGTTTTTTAGGAACGCTTTCGATGCTTTCACAATCGTTCGATGAGGAACGCTTTTGTAACTCTCATCTTAGCATTTTGACCTAGGGAACGTTCCAAGTGAACTCCTAGAATAAAAAACATTCAGTTTGTAAGGAACACTTTTGCAACTCTGACAAAAGTTTGGTTTGTGAGGAGCGTTTTCATAGCTCTCACAAACATTCGGTTTTTGAGGAACGCTTCTAAAGCTCTTAATCGTTTGGTGAGGAACGCTTTCGTAGCTCTGATAATCGTTTGGGGAGGAATGTTCTTCGTGAACTCACTAAATGAACTCCTAGAGTCTAGCACTCGGTGTTTAAAAGAGCAGGAACTTAAAGCACATCAAAAATACTTCAGGCCAATGGACGACACAGGTAAGTAATTAACAACCTTGTTAACTGATCAGCATAACTTCATAAACCGTATGCATAACTAAGATTATGCTAGGGCTTTGGGGGCCTATTTTACTATGGGCTCACATTAGACCGATAGGGAACAACAACAAGCTGAAAGGAAAAGACTGAGCGGTTGAGGAAACGAGAAAGCGTCTCATGATCGCTCGGTCTCAAGCTGGAAAGATAGGACCAAACGATTGGCATGCAAGAAAGCACCTCATGCCCGTTCGGTCCCGATAGCCGTTGAGTAGATTTATGGCAAATTAATGTCATAACGGCTACTGTCAAGCGGTTAAGGTTTGCAGTAATGACCATTAAGAGGTAAATTAATTGGTTAGATTCTTTTGAACTCTATAAATAGGGGTTCAATTTGGAGGTAAACTCACCTTTTCCTTAATGGAATTATTTAAAGGCCTACAAGGAAAAAATCTGACTTGAGCGTCGAAGTGTATTTTGCAGGTCACCCCTTACATCAATCGGTCATTCGGAGCAAGGAGCAAGGAGAACGTTCGACATACATGACATTCATTCAGGCGGTTATCCTCGTCCCATTTCAACCGGAACAATTTTGTTTTATTTTTATCTTTTTATCTTATTTTATTTTTTACTTTTATTTTATTTTATCTTATTCTTTTTTATTATTTTATTTTTTTTGAAAAAAAATAATGGAAAAAAAATGTTTAAAGTGAAGTAGAGAAAGGGCAAGGCTCTCCACATGTTATTGTTAAGACTCTGGTAAGTGTACCGAATCATATCAAGTAATATAAACGGTAAGACCAAGTATCGTTTTCCTTAGAGACTCATTGGCCTAGGCAATCATGTGATTTGTTGATTATTTAAGGCTTGAGAAACAAAATTTAGTGTTTATAATGCAAGAACGAAAATAAACATGCATGCAAAGGTTGATCAATTGACCAAAGAATAAACGCAGGTGAATTATATGGATGAATTATGTTGTTGGGGTTTCCGACTTTATCCTATCCACTCTCATATATTTACGAATTCTACTCCTTCATTAATGTTAATGCCACTTTCTAATTTACCCTAAACCCAATGTCTCGATGAAGAGAGTTTACTTCTAATTACTAGTTTACAATGTCTTGTCTCCCTAGCAATTGATCATGCATTACATTCGCACAGAAGCTTAAAGGTAATCGGTCCATGATAACGGTTTAAAACACTGTTATTTGTGATGTGATTTTGATACTAAAAACACCATTTTTCACTTAGAAACGTGCTTGGACCCATACTTTTTCAATAAATTGTGTGAATAAGAGAGTTGAGGTTGATTTCAATGATTTTATGACTAATTCCCCATGTTTTGACAGAGATTGAAGTAATACTGGAAGCAGAGATGAAGAGCCAAGAAGATGGAGCTCAAAAGGATCTAAAAAAGCACCAGAAAGAGGAACAACACAAAGCCCGAGCGCCTAGAATGAAGGCTCAAGCGAGCAGAATCGACAACCATCGCCTGGGCGCCCTCCCTGGCCGCCTGGGTGGCGGGGTCTCGAAGCTTGGGCGGCGAAATTGAAGGCACAGGCCTTACATGAGGTGTTTTCACCGCCCAGGTGGTCTCCTCGGACGCCTGAGTGTTGACTTTCGTGGATCGGGCCCCGTTTCTACTCTATTTTGACTCTATTGGATCAGACCCTGTTTTTGCGTGTTTCTGACCTTATTTAAAGGACCCTAGGGCTCTAGGTTTTGTATCTCTAGCAGAGAAGAGCATAGCAATACACTCTTTTCCCAATTCTTAGGCACTCATTCTTATTCTTTCTTCCATTGTTCATAAAGTTCCCCCATGTCTCTAGGGAACTAATTTCTATTTGTTGTTGGGGGATGATGTAACCTTGTAAATTCTCATGTATTTGAATCTATTCTTAATTCCATATGTTTTTCCATTAATTGTTAGAGTAATTCATTTGTTTCAATGCTTGTTGTGTTTAAGTCATTCATTAGCATGATTTATGAATTGCATGAGTGCCAGGAGGTTCCTTACAATTCAGGTTCTTGTTGAATAACTCCTAAGGGTTATACTTCTCAGGGGTGAGGGTATAAGTCTTGGTCCTCTTAATCTCTTGATCTTCACATCTTATTATCAAGAATGCTAGGAATTGTATGAACTGGTAATTTGGGACGGGCTTATTCATCGAGGGATCGAGTTTAAGTAATTTAGTGAGTGACGTTGGCATTAATGCATAAAGAAGAGTTCTTATATACACGAGAGGGAATTGGGTGAAATCTAACCCCAACAACACACTCATCTCATATCAATCAACATTTGTTCATTTTTGTGCTCCTTTGCTATTGATCAATTGCATTCATATTTAATTTTATGTCTACATCCAAACCCAATGATCTCTTTTATTTTATTTAAGTCTTAATTAATATTGCTATCACACGACTGTTTAGCGCTGAGAGTCTTCTAGGATACGATACTTGGTTTTACCATTTTATATTACTTGTGCGACTCGGTACACTTGTCGATTTGTCCCAACAATCCTCATATCTCTATGTCTAGATAATATTGCTCCCGAGAGAATTCCCCCATGCCTAGATTTCCCCGTATGTGTCCATATCGACAAAATCAAAGATCACGCTATTGAATGAGTTAAACAAAGCATGCATAGAGTATAGAGGAAAAACTCTAACAATTAATGAAGTAAAGCATATAGATTAAGAATAAATTCAATATATGAGAGTTTCAAAGGATTACATCATTTCCCCAACAACAATGGAGGTTTAGTTCACCATAAACATGGTGAAACTAGATGAAAATAATGAAAAGAATGTAAGGTAAAACCCTAGAATTTGTATAATGGAGCTTCCGCATCCAAAATCCGCCTCCAAGGGGTGAAAAAACTGTTTTTGCGTCTTCTTCTGCCAAAAGATACCCTCTCTAGGTTGTGCAAATCAATATATAGTTCATTAAAATCAGCAGAAAATGGCACGGGCCCAAGAGACTAGTGCTCAGCGCTGGATTACCGCTCAACGGTAGGTGCGATACTCATAAATGTCGCTTAGCGTTAACGCTCAGGCGTCTGGCAGTGGCTTCTCTAAAGAGGTTGGCGCTTAGCGGTGAAAGTGCCGCTCAGCGGTGGCTGCGACACTTGATTTTCCCCTCAGTGTTGGCACTTAGAAGTTGGCCAGAGAACTCCTCCACGAGGCTGGCACTCAGTGGTAGATTTGCGCTCAGCGGTGCCTGCGATTCCTCTTTTAAGCACTTTTCCTTCTTCTATTGAGTCAAACTCCTTACTATTTCATCTTAGTTCATTAAATTCATGTTAATTCCTGCCAAAACAAGGAAAACCAAGCATAAAACCAAGAAAACTACCTTTGACTCTCTTATTCCCTAACTTAAACAAAATGCATGATTTCAAGCTAGTTTCTATGTCATAAAGGGTGTGTTTAGTGTCAAAATTAAGTATAAACCGTTATTAGTTATAAATCCTTTTCACTTGCGGGTTTATGCGTTTTCTTTATTTGGATTATGGCCTACCATGCATAGGATAAATCGTTGTTAATTTGTATATAAGAATGGAAATTACATTTATTTGAAGTGATGAACAGGAAGTAGGGTGGTTGAGTTGTAGGAATGAACCGCCCTTTGAGTTTGACTTCTCTTTACACGACTCAAGAAGGTGGGGAGCATAAGGACTTCAACCGCTCCATCATCCTTCCATAGTTGTTCACGCTCGTTCTCTAGCCTCGAGATCATCTTCTCTTTCACAAAAACAAAATAATAAAGAAATCATAGCAACCAAAGCCCAATTTGATCAAATACAAACATTTGTAATGAAAAATGAAGAAGAACGTTGTCTTCAATGACGATAATGACGCAACAGTGACGTCAAGAAGCAAGGAGAAAGGCTCGTGACACAGTGGAGTTGCATAATGCAGAGGGAAGGAAACTGTTTCGAAAATGGAGAAGAAAATATTGTTTCATGTTTTCACGAAAATTTAACCCTGACACGAGATACTGCCTCAATTAAGTAGAAAACCGAAGTAGTAGGGTCTCTATGGCCTCGATTCTTCGTAGAACCGAGGCCTAAAGTCCCTAGAAAAAAAATTCAAAAGTAATTTAAAATGGTATTTTTGCAATTTTTATTAACCATTTTACTTCGGTTAAGCGCCAAATAGAGGTAGAAGAGGTGTATTACCTCGGTTCCCCCTAGAACCAAGGTCGAACACCTACACATAATTAATTACCCTTTGTGAAAAATATGAACGTTAAAATTGACAAACTTTATGAATCGGTCTATGGCCTAGGTTCAACTGAGGCCATAGACCCTTTTCATAAAGTCTGTCAGTTCAACCGTCAGAGTGCAGAGCGGGAATGTCAGTTGGAGCAGAGGGGTTTATGGCCTTGATTTTGTAGGGAACCAAGGCCATAGACCCATTTCATAAGGTTTGTTAGTTTAAACGTTAGAGTGTAGAACGTGAATGTTAGTTGGAGCAGAGGGTTCTTGGCCTCGGTTCTGAGAATAGTCGAGACAAAAACCCGTACACAGATATTTTTGTCAGGTGAAAAGTCTTCTCTTGGCAAGTTTCGCACACTTTATGGCCTCGGTTACCAACCGAGGCCATATACCCTCTATAGCTTTGGTTAAGATAGAACCGAGACATACTTTCACTAAAATTTCAAAAATTCCATCGTGCTAGCTCATGCTTCGGTTTCTGATCAACTAAAGCATAATAGGCGCGTTAGTATCCCCTTTTATTATTAGTGAGTGGTCAAAATTTCATATCGATCCGACGATTAACAAAGTGTGAATCATATTTTTTCCAAGATGACTCGAACTAGGAAAACAAGGGGCACGACTTTGGGAAAGTAGCACTCGACGATATATTAAAATACTATCTTTAAGCTTTGATTGAGTAATTTGGCATCCCTTAAGTTAATTCCCACTTGAAAGACCTCTTAATGCTTAGAAAATTAAGGTTCTTAACTTAAGTAGTGTCAAATTACTTAATTCAAGGTCTCATAGTGACATTCCTAAAACAATGCTTTCATGCTTCCTTTAAATCAATTGCAAATAAATTACGAATGTAAACATCATTCGCCATTAAAGATCAATTCCGTCATCTACGATCACCGAACATATCACAACACCATTTATCACAACTTTAATATATCACACATTATAATACCAGATGTAACAAATTTAATATACCATCCAATCATCACAAATGAAAATAATCAATATCACAAGCTCAATATAATACATAATGAAACAATTAGAACAAAACTCAACATGTAAAAACTAAAATTAACTTCCTTGACATGGTGAAACAACACAAAGTGCTCTAAAATAAAAAAACACTTTAGAACCCATGGGATGTTTTATCTATACATACAAACATCACAAATGCGATCAGACCATATCATTACACTGATTAGAAGACTCATGTTAATGTCTCTAAGGTGACATACAAGTGGAAAAAATTCACATGCAAAGAGAAAATAGATTGGGCTCAAGCAAAAAGCAAACTACCTACTTACTCAAACGGAGAAACTAATTAGTTAGATGGAAAGAACTTGTCAAGAGAATCACTCCAGCCGTCTAAGATTTTCAAACAGATAAAACGTAGGATAAAAAAAACTTTAAAGATTAAATATTATTTTCTAGATCCATAATTCCACTAATAATAAATAATAATAACCATAATAAAAATAATAATAATAACCATAATAAAAATAATAAATAATAATA
>NW_014542355.1:257575-266846 GCF_000741045.1 Vigna radiata var. radiata | reverse complement strand
CAAAAAAATCAGTTGAACCTCTTGTATAAAAACATCAATTTTTAACATGGTCCCCTGCGACCAAAAAAATGGCTCCCTACGTTGAGGTTTTTGTCCAAAACAACAATTCAATTTTGTGTAATCGTTTACAACTGCGTTGTAAACGATTATAGAAGCTGTTTCTGCATAATCAGTTTCCTTTGGGACTCCACTACATTCTTGTGCTCAAAATCCACAATTCAGTGATATTTAACAAAGCATTGCTTCATTCATCATTGAAATCCAGTAATGCTACATTTCATTACAATATTCAATCATCAATAATTCAAACACAACCACAAATCCCATTTAAAATACAAATATCTTAATAAAGGCAACTTCCATGTTTACAACATTGAACAAAAGACGATCCAAATTACAAAATAATTGTTCATGCTACACAATCTGCATATTACAATATCTTAAAAAATATTTTCAAATCTCACTCTAACTTTTTCCTAAGCAATCATACATAAGGAGTCCTAAGCGCTCTACTCTTGTAACGCCTTCGTGACCCCATCCTCACAAATGTCTTCATTTCAGGACGACCACTGGACATGCCTTCTTGGGAGTGGCCTCCCAACGGGATCCCGCCCGGACTGATGCCTCCCAAGGACATGCCTCTAGGGGATATGGACGGTTCTTCATGTGGCACATTGTTTCCACCATCCTGTGGTCTTCTTCGTCTATGTTTCTCGAATGCCACCTCTTCCTCCAACACAAGAACCCTCCTTTTAAGTTCTACAACAAGACTTTGTTGCTCGTGTAAACTTTCCAAAAATCGCTCTCTACGATTTTTCTTAAGTTCCTTCTTTGTTGATGCCTTTTCATCTTTATTTTTTCCTCTTGCTTGATCCTTGAAGTCTTTCTCATCCTTCATTGTACCAACATCAACATCAACATCAACATCAACATCAACATTAACCTGAAATTGAACAATTAAAACCATACTAAGAAGACATTTATTAATGATAACAATAAACACTCAAACAACTTACCACACCAGTTTCCAAAGCTCTTGTTACTAGGTTCTCTCCCAATTTCAAATTCATCCAATGCAATATTCTTGGATTTTTTTCTATNTTTTTTTAAAAATAAATTCAAACGTACCAATAAAATGATGACACGTGTCCTGTTGTAAAAAAATTATTAAAAAAAAGTTGGGAAAATATTATTGTCGAATATATTATTATACATATATCATTGTCCTTCCTTTTATTAGCATGTGAATCATAGTGAATAGAAATAGAAAAACCTGGTGAGGGAGGAGGAGCAGCAGATGGTCTGGTAAGCGTGAGATCATAAAACTGGAACAATTCAAAGCGAAGAATACAGCTCGGATACAGAACCCGTCCACCCACGCTTCCCAAACTGCTCCATGGAATTGCTGTTCCAATCACATCACTGAGGCACCCACTGCAACTATTGGTTGATAGATCCGATGAGCACTGACCAAGAATGTACACTCTTTGCTTGTCGTTNAANCTCAGAGATTCATCTGTTACGAATTTGTTATCAGTGTTCCCTGTCATTATGGCCACCTTAGCTAACTGGTTCGATAATTCAGAAGCTACAGAGGACTGTATCGGACTGCTGTTGCTGATATTCAGATTCCCAAATCTCGGACTTCTTTCGAACGTGGAGAAGAAATTTCTGTCGGAATAGCGAAGCCAACAGTGATTGTACCATATTACAGCCTCCGCATAAGCCAAACCACAGTCCGAGGTTATTCTGTCCGTTGCGTTTTTTATGCATTGTTCACAGAGGCGAGCAGGAATGTCAATACGGCACCTGAAGAGGCCGTAGGCCGTTCCCTCTTGCGTCTGAAATCCATATCTAGAGGTGGCGTTGGAAGACAAGTCAAAGAGGAGGGTTTGGAGTTTTGATTTGAAATCAGCGTCAATTTTGTTGTTTGAGCAGTTGTGAGAAATATAGCCAGGATCTTCCGAATATTCAGAATCTGTGTGTTCATATTTTGTCTCTGGGACGAATCCTTTAGGTGCCTCATAGGTGACGCGGTAGAAAGGGTACAATTCATACCTGATGTTACAACTGGGAAGCAGACCTCTTCCTCCTTGCTTTCCGTCACACCAAAATGGAATACTTGATATTGCTGAATGAAGGCAGTCTGAGCATTGTTGGAGTGAAAGGTCTTGTGTGCACTGAGCTAGACAGTAAAGGGTCTGAGCTTCCGCTAAGTTTTCTTGCTTTGTGGAATACCTGTTACGAGAATCGGCTGCTTCTTTTGCAGTTTGTTTCATGGTGTCTGTTAGTAAACTCATGAAGGTTGATGGGTTAGAGGAGATATTGGCCACATTGCACATGTAATATCCGGGAGTTGTGTCCATAGTGGAGAAGAAAGAGTGGTCGGAATACCGAACCATGCATTCGTCGTACCAAATCAAACTCGATTTAGACAGGGAACAGTCTGAAGACAGAGTCTGGGTTGCGTTTGCAACGCAATCATTGCAGGCGTGAGAGAGAAGATCAGCCCTGCACATGAAAAGACCATATACTGTATCAAAGGAGTTTGTGCCAAGGATTGTGTTGTTGTAGAATCCATTGACGTTGGCTGTAGCGTTGGAAGATAAGGAAGAGAGGAGGGTCCTGAGGTTGGCCTGAGAGGTGCTGTTGTCATTGTTTCTTTCTTCACTGCAATCTCGGATAAGCTGAACGGCACCCGTTGCTTTACGAGTTGCGAGATTGAAGAAGGTAATCCAAAAGAAGATGAGCTTGAAGAGATTCCAGGCCATGCTTCTGTTCATCTTCCACAACACTCTCATATGGTGGTTGGATGGACTTTTGTTGTTCATAGTTTTCTTGTCGTGTTCGTGTGTAATAATGGAAAATAAGATACAACCTTAATAATCAGGCACCTTTTATTTGAAAGAAAAATGTTTGAATAGTATGAAAGTTATCATCCACCAAATGTCCTTTACGTTAATAAACTCTTCTTACATATATGTTTTTCAACTTTAACAAATCAAATAACGTGGGGTAGGTGCATTTCTTACATTATTTTTTCATAAATTTGGGACTATAATATTATTTTGAGTAGTAGTAACATGAGTCATGGCAAAAAAAATCCACGAGACATGAATTTGTAGATAAAATTCGTAGTGAATAGTTATTATTTGTAGATATTTATTATCTGCACATAGCGAATATTTGAATACCCACTTCTAAACAAGTCGGATATGGATAATATACTATCTCACCTCGTTATCCATAAAAAATAATAAAGAAATTAATTTATATATATTTTTAATTAAATTTAATTAAAAATAAAAATAAATCATATTTTATTAGATAAAATTTAATTAAAATTAAATTTTAATTTATATTTAATTTAATTTATATTATATATATATATATATATATAAATATATATATTATAATTTTATTTAAATTATATATATATATATATATATATATATATTTTGTGAGTATCTGCAAATATCCGCGGGTTTTAAAATACCCGCAGATATTTTTTAAACAGGTACCCGACGAATAGCGAGTCGAATAACGGATAGAATTTTATCCTTGTGGATAGGGACTATCTACACTCGACCTGACTATTGTCATTCGTATACAAAAATAAATGTATAAATTTTTGTATTTTTTTCAAGAAAGAAAAAAATAAAAAATAAAAAATTAATGTTAAATTAATGTAAAAAATTTATCAAATAATATTTTTTTATTATTTTTTTCTTAAATCACTTAAGGTTATTTTTCTTAATGATGATGTGAAGTTGAAACTTATATATCTTTTTGCCATCACGTCTCATATTTGACATGGCACATGATGAAAGCGTGAGAAAGGGTGTGAATGGAAGAGAGAAGTCAAAACTGGTGTCTTTTTCTCAAACAAATAAAGTTGGAAGGTTGAAAAGGCCAATTAACTTGTATGACAATTTCATATCTATTTTTCCATTTAATTGCTTTTTAACTTCCTTTTTGATAGTCTAGTCTCTCCTTTCCACATTACAAAACTATAATTTTATACTTTTGTTTTTATAGTTTTTATTGTCTTTTACTTTTTCAAGATTTTCCGCAAAAAAAAACAAAGATCCTCAATCAAGAGTATGTCTTTTGTAGGTCTACAGTGAAGTGTTTACAAAGTCATTTGCATATACTTAGATCGGTTAAGGTACATGTAATATAATATAATAAATAAATAGTATATATTTTTCAAATTTTAACTGCTTATAATATTATAATAACTTTTATTGTGTGTTTACTTTTATACATAAAAAATCATGGAAAGATTACAAGTGAAAAAAATTTAAAAAAATATATATAAAATATTATAGACACCAAAAACAAAAACATTACAATGTTGGATAGATTTCATTATTATGTCAAACTAATACGTATGAAAAGATTTTGAAACCAGTTATTTTCACTATTATATTTAACTTTAACAATTGGAGTAGATCCGGACGAGATAAATTCTTTGGTTTATGTTATTAATCAAAACATAAACTTTACTATCCGGCCGAACCAAAACATAATAAAAACTTTACTAAATAATAAAAAATAAAAAATATAGAAGATTTATGCTTTGGTTATTACTAACAACTGAAGCATAAAGGAGATATTAAGCTTCGGTTTCATAAATAATCAAAACATAGTATACTTAAAATAAAATAATCATTTAAATTAGAAAGGAAATTAAACCTTAGTTGTTGTTGAGAGAAGCCAAATCTAATATTTCTTTTATGTTTTTATTTTGGTAATAACTAAAGTTTAATATATGTTCAAAACAAAATAATTACTTAAATCAGAAATGATTTTGGTGGTTACCTGAAGTTTAATTTCTACTTTATGTTTTGGTTTTGGTAATAATTGATGCCTATTCTAGACATTTTTTTGAAATAGTTTTTTGTTTTTCGTTTCTACTTACATAATAAATTTGGATAGAATCAAAATCAGTCACATAGAACAATATTGTAAATTTTTAAATAAATTATAAATAAATGTGCTAAATAATACAAGATATTCTTAATATTTAATGGATTTATTAGAATTAGTCTAGGACTATTGAATTTATATAAAAAAAACAATAATTTCAATTATTATATAAAAAAAAATTATAAAATATTTGATTCAATGTAATTATTACTGTTTCTCAATTAGTTGTAATATGTGCACAAACAACGATTGTCAACCATTGCAATATATAGTAACCACATTCATGAGTCGGTTTGATTATAACACTATAATGTTGAGCATAATTATAAATAATTGAGGAAGAAAAAAAATCAAATAATTATAAATATATGGACCAAGATACCAAACCTAGAGAGACAACCATGTAAACTTTTTTTCCTTAGGAGTTGATTTTCCTTAGGATACACTTATATAATAAGAAAATTCATAACATTTAGGTTCTTACCAATCTATTATTTGTCTGAGATGGTTAAGGATAAACTTGTGCAAGGAGCAAAACCACCCAACAATGTTGTCCTACAAGAAACCACAAGTAGCTGTCAATGATGTCTAAATTGAAAATAACTTCATTGTTATAATTTAAAATGACATATTATAATTACAAGTTATAATAAACTACACTTATGCAACAATATAAGGGACAAAAGCTATTTGTTTCTCCCATTCAAAGCATTTTGTGATATATGCTTGAATGTCATCAAACTTATTTCCTTCATGAGTGAGTTAGGGATCTATGAACTCATATACATCATTCAGCCCTGTATTGTTACTGACACAAAATATATACTTAAACACAAAACATTTATTTAATATAACCAATTAGATAAATCAATTAGGTATAAAGAATGGTTTAGAGCCTTACATCATCCATAACTAAATAAGGTAATATTTAGTTTTTTTTTTCGACATAAGCTCTAAGACATCTTGCTTATAGAAGTAGAGTCAATGTCTCTCTCAAATACACCAGAATCCCATGGAACAGACATTGGTTAATCACTTATGATGCCAACAAGTTGGTGTAATGCACCAAAATGATCGTCTACATATAGAGGAATCTTCTTAGGTTTAGGACTTTCCTCTCTATGTGATTGTTGTTATATGAAAAATAATTTAAGTCTAAACATAAATAACATGTAAACTTAAAAATTGAGGTAGTGTACAGTGGGTTTCGGAGTCTGTACCAAAGGGTTAGAAATAGAACCAACCAAATTTCTAAGCTAGACAAGAAATGACTGAAATGCATGTGTCATAGTATATACCTAATCTATCAGCACATATGAACTAAAACATCTAGTTTGAGAAATTCCTCTATCTCAAAATATGACAAAATATCTAAAAAAGAAAATATGACAAAATATCTCAAAATATTACATGAACTAAAATATCTCATAAATATGACAAAATATCTCAAAAAAAAATAATCCTTAATGGGTTGGAGGAGATATTAGCCATATTCCAACATTAATAATCACACAATTGATATTATTTACTTTTTCATTTTTCCTTCTATAAAAGTGATGTTCGGACAATCATATAACCACTGACAACTTGATAATATGCTTTTAAATAACGTGATCATTAAAAAAAACAATATATTTATGTAACTTTGAAAAAAAGAAAGAAATAAAAATAGTAAAATAATGGGTTTAAACCCTTTTTTGGTTCCTAAATTAAGTTTTGATGTTCAGTTTAGTCTCCACTTTTAAAAACGTCAACCTTTAGTCCCTATGATATGAAAAATGTATCAAATCAGTCCTATTCGTTAACAAATCACAAGTTTTTCATTAAGTGATTTGTTGTTCATAACACATTCCGTTAACAAATCACAAAATATTGGATACCTAGGTATGAAAACTTGTAATTTATTGTTCATTAAGTGCTGTCATGAGACTGATTTGATACATTTTTCATATCATAGGGACTAAAGGTTGACATTTTTAAAAGCGGGGACTAAACTGAACATCAGAACTTAACTTAAGGACCAAAAAAGGGTTTAAACCTAAAATAATGTAAAGGTGTTCATGACGATCACCTACCTCTTCCCTTTGACATGTATTTATAGTTTTTTATATGGGATTGAGATTAGTGAAATTATAATCTCAGCCCAATCTCAACCCAATACTCTTAATTACTATTTACCTTAATCCTTGTAGAGAAAACTTGTTTATTAAAGGCTTAATATCCAATTTTGTCCTCAGTTTCGTTGAGAAATATCAATTTAGTCACTCTTTTTAAAAGTGTTTGAAATGAGTCTTCACTTTTAAAATTGAGTCAAATTAGTCCATTTCCTTAAATATAACCGAACAACGTTAATGGGATGATAATTTGGCAACATTCATCACCATCATCGTTCGGTCACCATCCTTCAGTCACCATAATTGTTCGGTCACCATCATCATCATTCAATCACCATCATCGTTCGGTCACCATCATCATTCAGTCATCATAATCGTTCAGCCATTACCAATACCGTTCGATAATTACCATGAATGTTGTCAGATCATCATCACATTAACGTCGTTTGGTTATATTTAACGGAAGTGACTAATTTGATTCAATATTTTAAAAGTGACCCATTTCAAAAACTTTTAAAATGAGGGATTAAATTGAGATTTGTTAACGAAACTGGGGACAAAATTAACCATTAAACCTCTATTAGATAAGGTCAGACGTTTCTTGACGTTTCTGATGATGGTCGTTCGATCTTATCTGCTGGTTCAACCATTCCCTCACTACTTCAGCCGTTTTTTCTTCTCTAGAGTCGTTCAATTTGATTGGTGTGAAATATTATGTAGGACCATCCCACGTATACGATACAATGATATTATTGCAAACATATATAATAAAAAATTATTATTACATCACGAATTCAAAAAGTATTTTTATTTTAAAAAGGTTGGGTTGAAATTCATCATCATTACGATATTTTAGAACAATTCTCAAACTTTAACCCAAAAACGGACTGAGTGCATGTTTAGATTAGAATTGAAACAAAATTGAAAACTAATTTTACTAGCGAAACAATAAATATTTATTTGTGGCTTGACACACTTGAATTTACATCCCTTTTGAAGCAAAGGTGATTACTAGGGTTGTTGAGCTCCTTTGAGACAACAGAGAGAAGTTGATAAAAACTGCCATGTCTTGTTTTCTTTTCTCCTTTCAATTTTCTTTTGGTGTGAGTGGTTGCTTTGGAGAGGTTCGCTTTGATTCGGCAGATCAAAATTGGGTCCATTCCACTTGGGTTTGATTGCAGGTTGGGGATTTTTGATAACCATATTTCAGAAACCTAAAAGTCCTCACAAAAAGTTTAATTCAAAAACAAGCCAAAAATTGAAATGTATGTAGAAATAGAAGGAGACATGGAGACATGCATACCTGCAAGTGCAACTCAGCTACTTCGATCTGATGAACAAGAACCACAATATTATATATATATATATATATATATATATATATATATATATATATATATATATATATATATATATATATATATATATATATATATATATTTTACCACTTCACTCCAACTAATACTCAAATGCTCCTCCGCTGCATTATCATTGTGTTCGTAAGCTATTTCTATAAATACACATTCATTAAAGATTCTTCCCGAACTGACCATAAGGGAAATGTTAATCTATTACACTTAATATGAGTCGAATCTAATTCTCCTGTTCTACTCTATTCATTGATTACAATGCTTTTCTCTCACTTTTCTGGATTCTTCTATAAAGAAACATCTATTACACTTAATCTGGGTCGAATCTATTCATTGCTTCCAACAATCGTGGTGCTTTTCTTTCACTTTTTTAGATTCTTCAACAATGTGAGGATAGCTTTTGTTAATTACAGTTAAAAAAACGGAGTGACCAGAGGAATGCAAGACTGGCGAGGAAGAAGAAGATGAAATGGCCAAACAAGAAAACATAACCACTAAAGAAATTTTAATATGCATAGGTAAATGAAAATGAAATTTGAATTCTAAAAGAAAAGTTAAAATACGTGAATTAACTGATAAAATATATTCAAATATATATATTAGCCCTAATTTAGTAACACGAGACAAATATTAAATTGGTTAGAGAAATATTAAATATACATATCTCTCTTTTATTTTATTTTTTTTTAATCACTACTCCAGACACTTAACTATCACATTAGAGGATATGATTATTGATGTAATAAGGAAAATGTTACTTTAACACCCAATTTTGACACTCTTTTGACACTGGGCAGGTGTCGTTGTCTGATTGGGTGGTTTTTTATTTTTGAAAAATGACATTGTTTAATATGC
>NW_014542355.1:255553-257415 GCF_000741045.1 Vigna radiata var. radiata | reverse complement strand
TTCGTGTCGTTATCGTCGTCGGAGCATTCTCGTTCTCGGACCATCACTTTAGTGGTTTGGGTTTTTCTCAGGCGTCGTCATTGTGAAAGGTTGTTCTCGTTCTCGGACCATCATTGTCGTTGTGGGTGTGTGGCGAAACCTCTTTCGTGTCGTTATCGTCGTCGGAGCATTCTCGTTCTCGGACCATCATTCTCGTTCTCGGACCTTTGTTATTGTGAATGAAAGTTGTGGTGAAGAATGTATCAACGAAACCAATGTTTGTTTTTCTTAATGAAATATTCCCAAACTGGTTCATGTGTACAATAGGGTCCCCTACGTTATGATTAGTGGTTCCTGCAGACGGAATTTGTGTCCAAAAATGAACTTTCATTACCGTAATCGTTTACAATGACAGTGTAAACGATTACATTTAACAACTTTCGCGCAGAGGTTAAATGATTCACTGTGTTTAAGTTCCAATGACACTCGTACTGTCATTATTTATATTCTTTATTAATCCATTAATTGTTTAAATTGACCGGTACAATTGTACCCCTTCCAATTCATGGTTATTCAAATGGTTTGACCACTTTCAAATTGGTTGGTAAGTCTGTTGACTGCATTAATGGTGCATTAAACCCCATTTAAAGGTCCAACATTATCATAAAGCCATTCAAACTGATTTGTAAACTTTAACACAACATTTAATGCTCTATTTTGACCATAGCGGTTTCCTAGAAGTTAAGGAAGAACCTATGTGGCTATAAATTTGAGAGGTTTCATTGTACTTAACAAAGAGAAACCCTAATACATCACCACATTATTTTCTTCTTTGGGAAAACATGGCATCATCATCAACTCAGCAAACGTCTACAATATTGTGGGAATTCGTCACCATCCACCTGAAAGATATGGTAAAAATTTTGTTGTTATTATATAACGTTTTAAACTACTCTTACTTTCACACCTACATTTGTAGGATTTTGGCTATGTGGATAGGCACTTTGCTGCGGCCTTCGAGAATGAATTAGGAACAACGTGGACGCTGTTCGACAATCATGGTCGAACGCACTACGTTACTTACAACATGAACACCTTACATCCAAGAATTACAACGGGATGGACTTCCATGAGAGACGTATACCATGAAAGGCTTGATGATGCGCACATCACGTTCCAATATTTGGGTCACAACCATTTCAACATTATAATTTATTTTGGCCCTTGCAGCAACAGTAGTAGGGAATATTTCATTCATCAATCTACCAATGATCCTAAGGCGTCATTATTCGCTATGAAATTGACTAAATCACAATGTCAAGGAAGTCATTTGGTACGTATCCAATTTTTCTACTTAACCAAAATTGTTTTGCATGACTATTATAGAATAACTTAGTATTGGATCTTTTGCAAGATTTGAGAACCAATTTTGGGAATGCAATCAGGAACAACGACTTTACAGAGGTTGTGCTTCTTGGTCATAAGGAAGGCATCCGGTGCAAGGTTTTGGTTTCACATACTAGGAATTCAACGAAGTTTGGAAAAGGGTGGAGAGATTTTTGCAATGAATATGGCTTGAAGGAAGGAGACGTTCTTGTCTTTGAAGTTCAGAACCATGTCCATGACATTGCTGTAGAAGTGCACATTAATGGATGTATCTGTAATGTTAACACCCATATATCGCTGTGAAGTAGACTACAAAACTTCTATTTCTGTTCAACTTATGTTATATTTATATTACAATAAAACATTGTTTATGGTTACATCGAATTAATGAAATACAATTAAGTATTCCCTATTATATCTTATGTACATGATGTCGTCAAACTACATTATTACCCTACTAAAAATTACATGAAGTCAACGAACTTAGTAAGAAATTT
>NW_014542355.1:134724-252328 GCF_000741045.1 Vigna radiata var. radiata | reverse complement strand
TCTATCTCTTTCCCATCTAAACTCAAACCCAAACCTAAACAAAAATCTTTCTCATTCATAGGCACAACTTTGTCTGCAATTAAGAAACCACTGCTTGAATCCACCCATTTAAACACTAACTCACTCAACATTTTCCTACCAACTTTAACATTACCAGTCAAATCTAAAAACCACCCAAACGGAGTCCCGGCAATCAATGAACGTTGCTCCTTACTCAAACGTGTGTTCAAACTAGAGATAAACTTTGTCGAAACTGAGTGACGAACTGTCAACTGCACACACATTGCAAAAACCCAAACTTAAAAACCCTAAATCATAAAAGACATACAAAACCCAAAATCCATACACCACACCATAAACAACGACACCCACAGTACAATGCCCTTACCCTCGTCGAAGAAGTCGTCATTTCGCAATCCCAACACACCAACAATGACAACAGCCAATGACCGCCACACCCACACCGATAACGAAGGCCTCCACTGCAACCCCAACGACCAATGACACTCAAATGGCGAAAAAGAAGCCCAAAACGATTTCCCAGCACCGTTACCCAAGAGAAATAACATATCGGAGGAATTGGCGGTTTCTGATGAAGCAGCGAAGAAAGATAATTTCACTCATATGAATCTGGTCAAGGGCAAAGATGGAAAAAAATTATTCAAATCTGCTCCAACTGGACGACGTCAAAATGTTGGTTTTTTTAAAAAAAATTAATTCGTCCAATAGGAAGCTGACACGTGACGTTGTTAAAGTTGTGTCAAAATGAGAGTGTCAAAATCTCGACTTCCATGTAATAATTATGGTTATAGTTAGCAAAGAAGGAGACAAAATGGATTTGGCAGCTTTGCATGATTGGAGTAGATGAAATAATTCCCTTCAACTATATTCATTTTCTCCTAAAATCATACTACAACTCATCACATTTATTTTCTCTCCACAATTCCACGCACAAATTATCATCTATATCTATTCATTTCCTACAGTTTAACGGAAAACAGAGACAACTCAATTTAGTTTCCTTTCTCATATTCAAAAGAAATATAATTAAAATTTAACATAATTTATGACTACTTTTCATTTATCATCTTTTCACATATTATATATATATATATATATATATATATATATATATATATATATATATAATTTTAGATTTTATTTATCTAGCGTAAATTTATATCACTAATGCAACTAAGGGATATTGCTTCGGTTGTTTTGGGTTTATAACAGCGGTTCTGCAACCGAGGTATATTTAAGGGAGGTAAAAAGTCAGAATTTTTTGCCTCGGTTCAAAAAACCTGAAGCAATAAGATGAATAAGAAAAATAAAAAATTGGGTCTATTGCCTCGGTTCTAGTTTGAACCGAGGTCATAGACCCTTAAGATTAATTAATTGAAGGGTCTATTGCCTCGGTTGGATCCAGAACCGAGGTAATAGACATTTTTTTTGCCTTAGTTTTTACCAGAACTGCGGTCTAATGTATATTTTTTTAAAAAGAAAATTATTGTTTTTGTATCACATAAACCATATGAAAAAATTCCCAGAAACACAAAGAAACGCAGAAAACATTATTTTCTATTTATCGGGAATTATTTTTGTTTTTTTTAACTTTAAAAAAATATTTAAAATAGTTACATTTTGAATTTTGAGCTGAAAATTTTTTAAGGGGATTTCATGATTTTTTGATTCTTCATACAAATTTTCATTTCATTTAGAGATCGGTTGAACATACTCTCAATTTTACATATACCTATGTTTTGATGTGTATGGTGTATGAAGAACAATCAACCAAATGAAAACTTGAAAAACCTAAAACAAAACTAACCTTGAAGGTGAGTTTGGGGCTGAAACGAAATGAACATCCTATAGTGTCTATTCGAAGAGTTGAAGAACACCTATGCACAGAATCAATCAGTCAAAATGAAAGAAAGTCATACTTAAGCACTTAATCAACGTAAAATGAAAGAAAAAAGCAAGAAAAGTTGAAAAGGATGGCTACGAAAATGGAAGAAAGAGAGTAACGACGCATACCACAAACAGAAAAGCTTCTGTTTGAAAATGCATCTATTCGCAAAATTTAACCCTAAACAGATGTTATTACCTCGGTTATTTTTTTAACCGAGGCAATAATTGACTAGTACCTCGGTTCTATAAAGAACCGATGCCTAAACCCTCTAAAAAAAACAGTTATTTTATGCCTTGGTTCTCTAAACAACCGAGATAGTAGATTTTTGTAATAATTACAAAAATATCACTGCGTCAGTTTTAGGCATCGATTCTTTTTTAACCGAGGCATATATTCCTTTGCGAAAAATTACAAAAATATCACTGCGTCATTTTTTATTTTGGTTCAACTAAACCAGTGTCAAATGCGCGAGTTAAAATTTTTTTTACTAGTATATCCTAATAATTAAGCTTATTGTAAACAAAGAAGTACATAATGGATTTTGTAGCTTGTAGATTAAATAAGACTTTATATTGGAATTTGAAGTACATGAAAGCATAGAGTTAACATATAAATTTAATTTGTCACATCGAGTTATCATCTTCCTTTTAAATATATTTTATTTTTCCTATGCTTATAAAACTCACATTCATATTTTGATGGAGAATGATTTAAAGAAGCTTCTTCAATATACAATGATTTATGTGATGAGCTAATGAAGTTGTTTTAAAGAGATAAACTCTATAAAATTAATGATAGTAACGGAAGCAAATGAAAATTAAGAGATAAAAAATTGGTATTAAGTAGACTTAATAGATGACCTTTTAGAAAGTGAGGTCAACCATGGATAATGCAATTAAATTCTTCAAACCATGTGCAAGGACCGAGTAGGATTAGAGATTCATGGGAGCTTCTTCGTGCACCCCCATAATTTTTATCTTGCACCCTAAAACTTTCCTATATTCCTAAAATAACCCCTATTAGCTTTTAGGCTTGGACTTTGACTAGGGTTTAAAACTCTATTTAAGACCCTTCGACGTACACCTCATTTTTTTCCTCATTCTTCTGCACCTCATTCCTACCATTTGTGCTAATCCTTGCATTTCCTTCGTTCCTCTTCTCATTTTTCTTCATCCAATATCAGCAAGAAAATCTAAAACTAAATTTCAAAATTTGAAAAAATTTAAAAGTTGATTTCAAAAATTTTGAACCAGATTTCAAAATCTGAAAAAATCTAGAATTGAATTTTGAAATTAAGAAAATTCTGAAACCAAATTTCAAAATTTGAAAAAATTTAGAAGTTGATTTCAAAAATTTGAACCAGATTTCAAAATCTGGAAAATATAGAATTGAATTTTGAAATTAAGAAAATTCTGAAACCAAATTTCATTTCAAAATTTGAAAAAATTTAGAATTTGATTTAAAAAATTTTGAACCAGTTTTCAAAATCTGGAAAAATCTAGAATTGAATTTTGAAATTAAGAAAATTCTGAAACCAAATTTCAAAATTTAGAAAATTCAAAAATTGCATTTCAAAATATGAGAAAACCAAAAACTAGATTTTAAAATCCAAATTTAAAATTCCAAGTGTAAAAATAGAACTTGCGAATATACTCAAGTGTTACATCATTACTTTGATGCAAGAGTACAATCCATTGAGTGTAGCTGACTCAAACAAACTGAAACAAACTTTCATTATTGTTGCTTGATAAATTAGATGTTGATGTTGATTTGGTTGAAACTTTGTCATTCTCAAATGAGGAATTAGGTTTACGTCTTTCTAGAAAACGCTCTCTAAGTGAGGTTTGTTTTTCTAAACT
Source organism: Vigna radiata var. radiata (assembly GCF_000741045.1). Taxonomy (NCBI): domain Eukaryota; kingdom Viridiplantae; phylum Streptophyta; class Magnoliopsida; order Fabales; family Fabaceae; genus Vigna; species Vigna radiata. The sequence continues at coordinate 248,560 of NW_014542355.1, read as the reverse complement.
ATGCTTGTTGTTTAACTCAGCCTTAATTTTCTCTTGACAACCGGCGATCCTTTTTGTTTCCTCTACTTGTTTCTTTTTTGTTGTTGCTTATTGATAGTACATTTTTCATCATTTGTTTTGGAGGCAGTGGAGTTTATTTGCGAAAGGACATTGTGTAGTTCTGAGTCCGTCTGAGCGCCGTCGAGGCCAGCAACGGAGGATGAGGGAGCTGGGTGGGGTTGAGGTTCGATTAGGGATTGTGCTTGACCTAGCGTGTGTTCGCCATAAGTGTGAGGTTGATTCGGAGATTGAGGAAAGTGAAGAGTTTGAAGTTAAATGAATGTAATGTAATGATGTTGATGATTACAATGGTTGACACTCTCTAGGTTATTTTATTGAAGGAAAGGTTGAGAGAGTGAAACAGAAGAATATAAAATTACTTATTTTTTTTTATTGAGGAGTGTTATTGCTTTTATAAAGGAAATAACGGTAAATGTACTAAAATGTTGGCATTTATAACCACTAACAAATTAGTGTTCTTAGTGCCTAGAAAATAGCAAATAAATCCTACTAGTCAACATGATTTTTATTTTCCTAAAAAATAGCATAACATATTTTAACTTGTTAATTTCTAATAGTCATCAATCAACACTCCTCCTTGATTTTGGAACTGCAAACTCTAAGCTTTTGTCTCGAGAACTCAAATCTAGATTTTGGAAGTGCCTTGGTTAGGATATCAGCCACTTGATCTTCTGATTTGCAGTAAATTAGTTTCACTTGTCATTCTCTTTGAAATTCTCTTAAAAAGAAAAGTTTTATCTTAAAATGGTTACTTTTGCCATGAAAAACTGGATTATTGGCAATTGAAATAGCAGTTTGATTATCCACAAAAATCTTTGTGTTATCTTCTTGTTCTATGTGTAAATCAACCATGATCTTCCTTATCCAAACAGTTTGATTTACAGCAACAACAACATACTCTGCTTCTGTTGTTGATTGGGCTATAATTTCTTGCTTTTTGGAACACCATGAAAAAACTCCAGAACCAAGAGAAAAACAGTAACCAGAAGTGCTTCTCATATCATCAACACATCCTGCCCAATCATTATCTGAATATCCATGAAAACTTAAATTTTCAATTTTGTTGAACCATATACCATAATCAATTGTGCCTTTAACATATCTAAGAATTCTTTTTGCTGCTTGAAAACGAATTTCACTAGCACAAGGCATGTACTTTGATAACAAACTCACTGAATGCATGATATCTGGTCTGGTGGCAGTTAAATACATTAAGCATCCTATTAAGGATCTAAACAACTTTTCATCAACCTTTTCAGCACCATTTTCTCTACAAAACTTTTCTTTTTGGTTCATTGGAGTTGCAGCTGACTTACACTCTTCCATGTTGAACTTCATAAGTACTTCCTTTGCATACTTTTCTTGGCACACAAATATTTCATTTTTCTTTTGCTGCACTTGCATACCAAGAAAAATGTCATCTTTTCAAGGTCTGTCATTTCAAAGACATTTTCCATTTCTGCTTTAAACCTGTCAATCATCTCCTTACAATTTCCTGTAACAGATAAGTCATCAACATACAAAGATATCATAAGTATATCTTCATTCACCTTTTTAATATATTAGGTGTACTCACTTAGACTTTTCACAAAGCCTAAGCTCATTAAATGTGCATTAATTCTACTATACCAAGACCTTGGTGCTTGTTTCAATATAATGCCTTTTTCAGTAGATAAACCTTGTCTTCTTGTCCTTGAAGAGCAAAACCTTATGGCTGTTCCACAAAAATTTCTTCCTCCAAATATCCATTCAAAAAAATGTTGATTTTACATCCAATTGATGTATAAGCCAGCCTTTTTGTGTAGCTAGTGCTAGCAGCAACCTTATTATGTCTATCCTGGAAATTAGGGCAAATCTTTCAAAGAAATCCACCCCAAACATCTGAGCATATCCCTTGACAACAAGTCTTGCCTTGTACTTGTTCACAGAACCATCAGGATTGAAGTTGGTTCTATAAACCCACTTTACTCCAATGGCCTTTTTATGACCAGGCCTATCCACCAACTCCCACGTATGATTTTTTTTCAATCATTTTGAGCTCCTCTTTCATAGCATTTATCCACTTTTTGTCAGTTGCAGCTTCTTCATATCCCCTAGGTTCCATGACTGCAACATTACACCTTTGATAGATGTCAGAAAGCAATCTTGTTCCTCTCACAGGTTCATCATCCACATCTTCATTCTCCTCCTGTAATCCAAGTTCATTGTTGCCTTTCCAATTCAAACAATCAAATTGTTCAAGGAATTTGTTGTCTTTCCAGCTCCAACAATCAAACTCCAAGAATTTCACATCCCTGCTAACAATGACTTTGTTTTTTTATGGAAGATAGATCCTATAGGCCTTTGAAATCAAGCTATAGCCTACAAAAATTTCAGGTTCTGCTTTCTTGTCCAATTTGTCTCTCTTAATATGAGGAATATAAGAGAAAAACAAACAACCAAATATCTTTAAATTAAACAGCTCAAGTTTGTAACCGTACCATGCTTCAAAAGGCGTTCTCGGTTGTAGAGCTTTTGTTGGCAGTCTATTGAGTAAAAATACTATTGTATTTACGGCCTCTCCCCAGAATTTTTTAGGCAACTCTTTGTCATGAAGTAAGCACCTAGCCATCTCCATAATCGTCCGATTTTTCCTTTCTGTAGTGCCATTTTGCTGAGGTGAATAAGGGGCTGTAAGTTGATGTTCTACACCTATATCTTCACAAAACTTGTTAAATTTTTTGGAAGTATATTCAGTTCCATTGTCGGATCCGATCATCTGCATTGTGCACTTGCTTTGATTTTCCACCAAAGTTTTAAACTTCCAAAAAATGTCAGCAACTTCATATTTAAACTTCATAAAATATATCCAATACATTCTTGTCATGTCATCAATGAAAATAATATAATACCTACTACCATTCAATGACGGTGTGCTCATAGGACCTCCAACATCTGTATGTATCAATTGTAGATTTTGTATAGCCCTCCAGAGGACTGTATCGGACTGCTGTTGCTGATATTCAGATTCCCAAATTTCGGACTTGTTTCCACGGCCGAGAAGAAATTTCTGTCGGAATAGGATGACTCATTAACTACTGATGAATAAAATAATCTTTATGACTCACACGGGTTTGGACCTCTCACTACTAATAGTATTGCTTGGATGGGTTACTACAACAATATCCTACCCATGAGATTCAATCTTGTCCTCAAGGTTGTACAAGGATTTCAGCTCATCCCAAATTTCCCAAGAGGTGTCATCAATGTACTAACCCAGCCACTCAACCAAAGCAAGGTGGTTGGCGTGTTATTCATGTCCCCAGTTTGAAAGTCGAGAATAGCTAGTGGATTGATGAGGGGGTGACTACCAATGAAATTAAGTGGAAGGTGATCAACCGTAGTTGGGGGGACTGATATGTGGCTTCAAACGGGAGCCCAAATTCCTGACAAGGCATTCAAACGAAGCTGGGTTGGATTCAGGTCATCAGTGGTAATGGGTATTGCAAGAGCTGCGTTTAGGTTCCATCATTGAAGCATGCAAAGAAGAATCGCATAAGTCATCATCCTCTTTAGCAACCAACAACTTGTAACATGCTAGGCAACGATGGTTACTTGAGAATTTTTTGTTGCAATTGAAACACAAGTCATGCTCACATCGATCAACCATTTTTGTCTCGGTTAATTATTTAAAGTGTGTGTGCAGAGGAGGAGCAGGTAGAAGAGGCAACAACTATTGTGGAAGAACTAAAGGAACCAAGGTGGAGGGAACGGACGGGTCACCGACGACAATTGTTCTGGAAGATCACTACATGGTTGAACTAAACGAGCCAGATAGAACTTTTCCTCATGAAGACGAGCTAACTCAGGAGCTTGAGAGAGCGTTTGTAACGGTTAAGAAAGCACCTCACGACAAATTTTCGTTTTTTAGCCCATAAATGAAGCAACTCAAAATAAATTAGGGGTTGCAAGTCAACAATTCGGTTAGCAAGAGCCTCAAACTCACTTAGATAAATAGCAACAGAGGAAGTTTGAGTTAGCTTGAAAAGCTTACCCCGAGGATAATCGAAGGCAGTGGGCGTGAAACGGGTCTCTAAAGCTTGTAGTAATTCAGGCCATTAGTGAATCTGTCTATTGCGGTACATCCACTGAAACCACACAAGAACATGTGATAATCAAAGAAATGAGAGATCTTAAAGATCCACCCATGGGGGTTAGAACCATCAAAGCTGGGAATATCTAGCTTGAGAAAATGGCGATGAGAGGAATGATTATTAGCTGAGGAAAATGGGGAAGGAGAAGGGGGCAGTTTTCAAGGGCTGAGAGGCAGAAATTCATGTCACCCATTTTGGAAATGGCAAGGGACATGTGATGGAGCATCTCATCCATTTTTTTCGGCTGAGTCTTGCAAACAAATTCTGTCGTGTTGGAAATCAACGAAAACACCAAAATATTGGAGTCTACGGGTAGTCTCTATATTCAAGGACAAAGAAACCTCCTAAAGAGAGAAAGAGAAAGAGAAAATACTTTTTTTTACCTTGATTACCATTATGACAAATTTTTGTTGTTTTCAACGAAATTTATTCCATCATAGTCAAGGAGGTTACATCACTCTTGTGTGAGTCTGAGCTTGTTTCACTTGTTCGAGAAGTTGGAGGACTTTATGCGATTCTATGTTTCTCCCACCGTAGTTGAGGAGAGTACTCAAAAAAGCATTTTATTCCACCATAGAAAGGGAGGTTGTTCAAAAGAGTGATTTGTTTTATTAGTTGGGGAAACTGCTTGAAAGAGCTATATTTGTCCTATTTAGCCAGCGAGGGTGCTCAAAAGAGCGATAATTGTGTGCATTATTTGGTTTTTTTACTTGTTTTACTTTTAACAAATGAAAGGATTTTGTTTTTTTGAAATATTTATGATTTTTCAAACGTTTTTGTATTTTAAATACTATGACTTTATTTTCAAAATTGAGGTTTTTAATTTGTTATGTTAATTTACCATTTTATTCTATGGTTGTGGTTGTCACCTATGATGATAATAATTTATCAAAGGAGCAGATAATTGTACAAGTGTCGAGAAAGATGTATAACACTAGAGATAATGTTAATATTGAAAGACATTTAGGATAGTCTTTGTCTTATATTTTTCTTTTTAATAAAGTTTATGGTTCTAAAACTATGGTTTCGATTAAGATTCTGATAAAAATAATAATTTATTTTATTTTATTCATTTAATTCAGGTTAGATATATATATCTTACGAAAGCAAAATAAAGAAATTAGGATCACTAGTGCAAAGAAGGGTTTTAGCACTAGCTTTTTGGCCAGTGTGAAGTAAAAAAGAAAAAAAAAAGATTTAGGCTTCGCTTATACTTCAGAAATAAGCTTTGGTTGGTAAGACAACCAAAGCATATAATGATTAAAAGAAACAGGCTTTAGTCAGATGCAAGCGAGAATGAGAGCGACAATAAGAGCGAAAGCGATAGTGAGAATGAGAGCGACCAAGACTAACCGCTCAAATGCAGACTAATAACCAAGACAACAACAACGTTGTGACAGCCCAAATGCAATAGACCGAGACCAACATGAACTTGGAATGTTGCAAAGCCCCAACATGACAAGATGATATAATGGCCACTAAAATGCAGTGGCAACACTAAAACAAGAAGAAAAAGAATGTTATGGGAAGAGAAAAACAAGAACGAAAGGAAGAGATAAACGAGAAACGATAATGAAGAAAAAATGAATCTTAATGAAAGCTATAATGAAGGAAAATGCAAAACTGCAATGATGGAGGGGAAGAATGCAACGCGCTATGCAACAAGACATTTCACGGGTTGTAAAAATTCACAAATTCATCTTGTGCAGATGGGTATAGAATTTTGTTCTTAGTTTAAACCAAAGCCTATACTTGGCTATATGAGTATAAGCTTTGTTTCTTTCAAAGAACTGAAGCCTATAATGATGAGATTATGGTATAACTTTAATTTAACCTAGAATCGAAGAATTGAAGCCTGTACTCATGGAATTATGGTATAGGCTTCAATTTAACCTTGAACCAAAGCCTACACTTTTATATCTAGGTAAAACCTTTTAAAATTATGGTGAAATTTTTTAAAATATTTGCACAATTATAGACTTTTGTTAAGAACTGAAACCTACAATTGAGCAAATATTTTCAAAAATGTCATTGCGACATTATAGGTTTCATTTAGTCAAGATATATGCCTTGGTTATCCTTGAACCATTACCTATAGTTATACAAATATTTTTAAAAATTTCACCACATCATGATAAGCTTCATTTTTATTAAAAGCGTAGCATATTAGTCGATACCAAATCCTACTTTTGCACTAGTAGATTACATATCCATATCACAAAATTATTTGGTTGTAATTACTTTATGTTATAGTTCTCATTTACTTAAAGGTCGTACTATATCTTGTCTATGGTAATAAGATAGGAAACACATTCACGTAATGAAATTTTGAAATATGGTAAGTTTGATTCTTTCTTAATCTCTTTGATTTTCATATTCTTCCTTAGTTGTGTAGTTAAAAACTTTGACTCTTCTAAACTAACTTTTATAAACTTTGTAATTGGTGTTTTATTTGTTTTGGAGTAGGTCCTTAATATTTTGGAGAACTACTTATTGATTATTTTATAATTTCAAGTCAATTTCATGTAAGTAAAGTTAATTTACTTAGTTTTATTTTAGTTGAATTTGGAGCGTTGTTGTAAGTTGAGATTAGTTGACAATAATAGTTGGTTAGGAAGTGATTTGTATATAATTTGAATTGTTAGTTAGTAAACTGAAAATGAATTATTTGGTTAACTGAAACTTAGAAATTTAGATGTTGGATGAGAATGTTAGTAGTAAAATCTTTTGGTTTTAATCTCAAGCTAGTAGCACTAGTGCAACAAAAGCTTTCTATGCCACTTGAAAGAGATTTCTTATGTCGGTTATGGAATCAACATAGATACAACCAACAGAGAAAATTTTCACTTTTTATGTCAATTTTGGAACAACGCACATAAAAAATTTCTACCAAATTCTCCATGAAAACCTAATTCCACCATGTTTGTGACATTCAAACCCTTAACAATTGTGCAAGATCTCAAACCTTTCATCAACTCCTTCTCGCTCCTTAACTTCTTCTTTGTTCAAACCTGTTGAACTTTAATTAATAGTTAAATATAGAAAAAAGGGAAACTAAATTAAGTAAGCAAAAATATTCACTACGGTGAGGAGAGCATCAATACTACCATGAGTAACGAATGCAATAGTGTATCAAGGAGAGACTTCAACAATGCAATGAGGAAAGTAGAAAAGGGAAAAACGGTGAGAGCAAGAACGATGAGAGCGAGAATAACGCAAACGAATGTGACAACAAGAGTGAAGAGTGATGACAAGTGAGGACCACGAGAGAGAGGAGCGAATGCGAATGCAAGGATAAGACTTTAACTTGAGTGAGACAAGCAATAATGTAGCAAGAAAGGGAGAAGAAGTGCAAAGAAGGAGCACATGAAGGAAAGTGAAGTGATGAGAACAAAGGGAAAAATGAAGATTTAAGATATTAGTTGTGCTGATTATAGTGACCAACTCACATAAAAAGCTTTCTACGTTGTTACAAAGTTATTACCATATCATTTTCTGTCATTTTATATCTAACTAGTATATAAAGTTTTCTACTTTATTAAAAAAATTATCATCACACAAACTTTTTAGGTATAATAGAAAGTCGTCATAAAAATATTTTTGCATTAGTTCAATAGTACATAGAGTTAGAAATGTTATGATTTAAAAATAAGTAACTTTGTGTTGTTTTTTTTTTCACTTAAGTTTAAGTTGTTATATACGGTCAATTGGAATAATAATATTTTATACCGGGACATTGTGTATTAAATGGTGATTTTTAAATTTGACCAAACTTTTGTAATTTGTTTGGATTTGGAATATTCTTGACACGGTTAAGCTAAGTTTCATATTTACATAGTTTTCTTAAGTGATATAATTCCAACAGGGATGAGATTCATTTTCGAACAAAAAATTGTTCAACAAATGGAAAAATTTGCTTAAAGAATTCTATTCCTAGAGAATACATTACTCTTGCAACACATATCGTAATTTGTTTATCGTAATGTATAAATTAGCTTTGTAGATAAAAAATTTGCTCTAACAAATTTAAAATTGAGAGCAAATGGAGAAAAAAAATTGTTAAATTCCCTTAACATAGCGTTGAACAATTAAAACTTTTTCAGGGTTAGACTTTGTAGTGTTAATTAAAGTTGTATTCTTGGGTGTTAGATTTACAACAACTTTGTATTCATTTAAAAAGAAGTTTAAAACTCTACTTATGACTAAAGAAAACGTCAAAAATCAATTTTAGTCAAAATTGTTGCAATTTTTTAACTTTTAAACTAAGTAAAAGTTTTTTTTTTCTTTCATTGAAGTTTCCTTAATGTTGTGTTCACTTGAGCGGAATACATTGTAGAAGAGAAATTGCAAGTGACGATTTGCGAGATTTTTTTATTCATTTGTGTGGATTTGCAAAGATGGAAATGGAGTGATTTGCGAGATAAGTTCAATTTAAGCATCTCGTTATGTTGCGAAGATTTGCAGGGATTTATATGCAAATCTCATGTCTGCCCTCGTTTATTTGTAAAATATCATGAGAATATTAACACTTTTTATTCAATCCCAAATTTCATAATCGAATCGAAGAAGCATGCATGACTACATTGTGTTGAAGAGGATGAAGAAGAGTTGCTGAAATGAAATATTTTGGAGGTGTATTCGGTTCCCTTGCATCCATATTCGGTTCTAGGGGTGGGAAGAATTTACATGTAACCTGTACTCGATTCTAGCCTGATAGTATGTGGTTCCCTTGGAGCATTTCGTTCCAAGCTTTGTGATGGAGGTGCAGGCACGATGTTCGACCAAGCTAGAAGTTGCTTTAGTGGTGGACGCTGGATTATATGCGACGAAGGTCGAAGACATCACCAGAGTGTTCCTAAAAAATATTCACACGTATTTTAAAATCAGCGAATAGTCATAAATGTTTAAAAAATATATTTTATAAGTTTTTAAAATAAAATGAAATATATATATATATATATAATACAAATTAAAATTTAATTAAAATTTAATTTTAATTAAATTTAAATTAATAAAATATAAATTAAATTTTTATTTTTATTTTTTATGAATAACGGATATCCACATGTATAAATAATATAATACATGCATTCAACCAGCTTATAAGCAGATATTAAAAAATAGATATGAATATCTTTAGGTACCAATTATTTCCTCCAAATTTTATTTGTAGATATTGCACATAAGGATGTTTTTGTCATCCTTAATTATATCGCTGATCTCTTGAACTTTACACAAAAATATAATTTTATATTCTTATATTTATAATTTTTATTGTCTTTCGGTGAAATGTTTACAAAGTCATCGCATACTTAAATTGGTTAAGATACATGTAATATAATATGATTAATAAATTTTATACATTTTCCAATTTTTATCTACTTATAATATTATTATAAACTTTTATTGTGAGTTTGTTTTTATACATAACAAAATGAAAATATTAAAAAGTGAAAAAATTAAAAAAATAAAGATAAAAAATATTATAAACACCAAAAATAGAAACATTACAACGCTGAAGACATTCTTTATTATGTAAAGGAAATTAATATACAAATCACAATAAGAATTGATTATGCATAAAAAATATAATTGATTACGTAATTTTGTGTATATAATTAATTATATTTTTTTATGTATTTGAATAGTGTTTAAAATGATTAATTATATTATTAGAGACATTTTATTAATCTTATATATTATATTTGTTTTAAAAGAATATCATATTTTTTATTTATTGTGTTGATTTTTTGTCATTAAAAAAAATATTTGTGTTGTTTTAAAAGCATATAATTTTAGTTTATCACTTTTATGAAATTTATTTAGAGTAGAAAGTGCGTTGTTTCAATAAATTTATTGTTTTTGAGGATTTTTCTTCGAACATTTCTTCTAGATTTATTTTCGGGTACAATGTAATCTTTAGTGATTTTTCTAATAAAAAATTGATAACTATCATCTTCTGGAACTAATACAGGTTTGGAATAATATCACATTAATTTAGTCAAAATCATTGTGTTGTGAGTACTCATCCACATATTCCACTTACAATTTTTCTTTCACGAGAATTTCAACTCTAATCAATGTGTGAAGCGACACATGACAACCAAATCCTAGCCCTAGTTGCCTCCTCCATTCATTCATACACTTGTGGTGGCGATTCTATCAGAGTTCCTTTGGTGACTATTTATTTTTCCATCACCTTATATTTTTCTTTTATTATTTATTTCCTCCAAGTTTTTGAATGAATAAATATCAACCCACAAAATAGATTCGTCTTTCTTTTCTAGCCATAATATTAGTATTGAGAAAATGAACAAGTTTGACTATTATAAATAGACTTCTAAAACTAAGTTGTGGTTGAATAGATTGGGTAACAAATTCATTATTCACATTTTACTCAAACCAATATTTCGTTCCTATAAGACATGTGCATCAATTTGAAGTGAGGATGGTGTCCTCTATACCAATTAGACATTATGTGTGTCTAGTGTTGGATAAACTTAAATTTTAGAGATTTATTATTTTATTAGTTTTGGGTTTAGTAATATTTAGTTTGATTTGATAGAAATAAAATAAGAATGGGTAGTTATGATTTTCTGTTTATCTAGGTAGAATATTATTTTATGATAGGTTAAGGAGATTTTATTTTTAAGTCAGTTGATATTTTATTTTCAGATTTTATTTGTATTTCCATAATATTGTAAGTATCATGGCTATTTAAAGTCCTTCAATTATCAATGAATAACAAGATTCAATTTTAGAAAAATATATGAGTATGTATCGTGAGATTTTCCCAACAATGGTATCAGATCTTTATGCTCTGAGTACAGAGAAGAAAGAGAGAAGAGAGTCAAACACCGTGAGAGAAAAAGTGAGTGCTTGATTTTTTTGTGAGAGAGATGACAAAGGTAGTCAATGGGATGAGTGTGCCACACTTGTCGGAAAATATCAATTATGACAATTGGTCTTTGCAAATGAAGGTTCTTCTTGGATCCCAAGACGTATGGGACATAGTGGAAGACGGATACAATGAACCCACAGATGATGAGCATAACCAGGTTGCTGCATTGAAAAAGACACGAGTGAAAGACAGATCGACTTTGTACTTTCTGTATAATGCAGTAGATGAATCTGGATTTGAGAAAATAGCTAATGCAAAGTCATGAGAAATTTTGAAGGTGGCATACAAAGGAGATACCCGCATGAAGCAAGCCTGAGTACAAGCTCTCAGAAGAGAGTTTGAACATATGGAGATGGATGAAAATGAGGGAGTTGCCAAGTTTATAACTTGAGTATAGAAGATGGCCAACCAACTCGGAATGAACAGAGAAGAGGTTCTTCCTAACCAAGTTGCAGAAAAGATCTTGAGAAATCTGACAGGACGATTTTGAAAGTATCGTGGTCACTATTGAAGAGACAAAGGATTTGTCAACTCTCACTGTGGAGGAGTTAGCTGGGTCATTAAAAGCCCATGAATTGAGGAAGAAAAAGAAAAAGAGGGAACCCGACGATCAAGCACTACAGGTACGGTTTAACTGGAATAAATCTCGGATTACTTAGAGCCGAGGTCCTAGTGGAAGAGGGCGAGGAGGCCAAGGACAAAGTGGACGTGGCCGAGGTAATGATAATGAAGATCAAACCAGTCAGCAGAATTGGCATGACCGAGGACAAGGAAAAGGGCGAGGAGATCATTCAAGAGTGGAGTGTTTTAAGTGTGACAGGTACTGCCACTATGCAAACGAGTGTAGATCATCAACATAGTGCTACAACTGTGGCAAGTTTGGTCATATTGCAAAGTATTGCAAGACCGAGACAAAGGGGAGACAAATCTCGTTACTAAAGATGTAGAAGAATTGTTGTTGGTAAAGAGCTTGGATGCAGTGGACATGGAAAGTTCGGTCTCAATAATGGATGAAGTGATCCCGCTAAAAGGTGCGACAAACATGGAAAAAGAACTCAAACAAAAAGATGAAGAGATTCAACAGATAGGGAGGCTTCTGGATGAAGCTAATGAGATCATGAATAAACAGAGGGTTGAGCTTGTGGAGCTGAAGAAGGCAGATGTTGGACCATGTTTGAAATCAAAGACTGATGAGTTTTCTACCAACTCGATATGGTATCTAGATACTGGAGCAAGCAATCATATGTGTGGGAATGAGGATTTTTTTTTATGAACTCACCAAGATGGAGGCCAAATTTGTGTCTTTCGAAGATGACTCCAAGGTGGCCGTGAAAGGGCGTGGAACAATTCGACAAATTCAGAATAATGGACAAGTTGAAGATATTAAGGATATTTATTATGTTCTGGGGTTGAAGAGCAATATTTTAAGCATGGGTCAGATAATTGAAAAAGGTAATTCAATTTTTATGAAAAATCAGGTATTGTGTTTAAAGGATAAGCATGGTCGTCTAACAACCCAGGTAAAAGCAAAGAAGAACCGGTTATATGAACTGGAGCTAAAAATCTTGGAGAGAATAAGAAAACCCGGTGTGGGATGATGCTAATGGAAAGCAAGGAAGGAAGAATTTAAGTTTATGGGGGAGTTTGTTGGGATAAACTTAAATTTTAGAGATTTATTATTTTATTAGTTTTGGGTCTAGTAATATTTGACTTGACTTGATAGAGATAAAATAGGAATGGGTAGTTATGATTTTCTGTTTATCTAGGTATAATATTATTTTATGATAGGTTAAGGAGATTTTATTTTTAAGNTTGATAGAGATAAAATAGGAATGGGTAGTTATGATTTTCTGTTTATCTAGGTATAATATTATTTTATGATAGGTTAAGGAGATTTTATTTTTAAGAGATGTGTACAAACAACATGTAGGAGTGTGTATCGTGAGATTTTCTCAACAGGTATGTTGGGTACAAACAAAGTCCCACATTAGAAAAAATAAGAGATGGACATGGGTTTATATACACATAAGATACCTCCATTGATAAGAGGCCTTTTGGAGTGGTACCAAAAGCAAATTTGTGAGGGTTTGGCTCAAAGCGGACAATATCTTATCAGTGTAGAGACTTATGTGTATGTGTGAGTGTTGAACCCCTCCCTACAAGTGGTATTAGAGCCCATGGTTCAGGTCTGGTGACCGGGCTTAGACGAGTACGTCCCTCCATGATCGGGTGAATCCCTGGAAGGTGGGCCAGTGGCCGATAGCCTGGAAGTGAATCATGAGAGGTGGAGAGAAATGCTCAGTGGTTGACCATGGATAGTGAGAGAGAAGTGTTGACCATGGTGTAATCGAGGATAAGAAAGAAGACTTTCGTTGTAGGGGAGGTGGTCCTTTGTTTGAGGGGAGGATGTTGGGTACAAACAAAGTTCCACATCAGAAAAAATAAGAGATGGACATTGATTTATATACACATAAGATACCTCCATTGATAAGAGGTCTTTTGGAATGGTACCAAAAGCAAATCCGTGAGGGCTTGGCCCAAAGCGGACGATATCTTATGAGTGTGGAGACTTATGTGTATGTGTGAGTGTTGAACCCCTCCCTACATTTAGATCTCTTAAGATTTTTGTTTCACGACATTTTAGGAGTCGTATGGACGCATATCTTATAGAGCTTCATGCTGCCTCATATGATTTTAAACCAGCTTTTTCTACTATCTACATATGTGAAGAAGGAACTTAAGAACAACAATATGTTCTTTACGACCAACCACTTCCATCATTGTCACAGATGGATTCATATATCCTAGGTTTTACACAATTTGCATCATTATTTGATGGAATGTCTTTATTGTGTTGTTCAAAAAGAAAAGCTTTGATGGTTGATGTCATGGATATTAGACAAGCTTACAGCTAAGTTAGACATATTTGCGGATGCAATTGGGAATGAAAATGCCTTAATAGAAAATTTGTCTTCCTTTGTTGAACAATAGGGGATGACATTTGTGTTGGAAGTCCCACATCGACTAGAGATAAGGCCAATTTATAATATATAAGTGGGGTGCAGACCTCACCTTACAAGCCGATTTTGTGGGGTTGAGTTAGGCCTAAAACTCACTTCTAACATGGTATCAAAGCTATGGTTAGAGCCTATCCTAGCGATATTTGTTGGGCAGATTGTTCCACCCGCTATTGAGCCGTTATCGGACCACCCATTAATATCTAGTCTCACGCTCGATATGAATATACATCGGTGTGAGGGGTGTGTGTTGGAAGTCCCACATCGACTAGAGATAAGGCTAATTTATAATATATAATGGGGTGCAGACCTCACCTTACAAGCCGGTTTTGTGGGGTTGAGTTAGGCCTAGAACCCACTTCTAACATGGTATCAGAGCTATGATTAGAGCCTATCCTGGCGATATTTGTTGGGCATATTGTTCCACCCGCTATTGGGCGATTATCGGACCACCCATTAATATCTAGTCTCACGCTCGAGATGTATATATCTCGACGTGAGGGGGGTGTGTTGGAAGTCCCACATCGACTAGAGATAAGGCCAATCGAGATGTATATATCTCGACGTGAGGGGGGTGTGTTGGAAGTCCCACATCGACTAGAGATAAGGCCAATTTATAAGGGGGTGTGTTGGAAGTCCCACATCGACTAGAGATAAGGCCAATTTATAATATATAAGTGGGGTGTAGACCTCACCTTACAAACTGGATTTGTGGGGTTGAGTTAGGCCTAAAACCCACTTCTAACAATTTGATTAATAGATGTTAACAATTGAAAGAAAAAATAAAATTTTTATTTCGTAGGTCATGCTTCAATCATCATTGTATTTTGGTTCAAATTTGTTAAGATGACACTCTATTGCACAGTTACATTATTATTACCTTCTTTTAAAAAAAAATATAGTATATCAAAAGTATAATTAGGCTTTTATTGTATCCATTACTTCATAAATTATAATTTTGTTTTTGTTTTCCAGTCTATATTCAATTTATTTTTTGTCAAATTACTTACCAATTTTTAGTTTAATATCTTAAAATTTGAAATAAAAATACATTATTTGTTATAGGTTTTCTACATTTGTACTCTTTTTAAACACAAATTTTATCACTTAAACAATAAAATCTAAAACATTTCATATGTCAACGTAAAGCAAACTATAATAAAGAAAGTTACAATCATTAAAGGCATAAAGTTATAGTATTATAAATTAAGTGAAAATGTCTTACACTTTCTGAGAAAACATACATCACAAAACAAACTTCATAGTTTGAATTATTTCGCATATATTAAAATATATTAAAACATAAATAAATGGTATACCAAAAAAAATAACTATCGAGGATAAAATTCACTTATGGATATGGCATTGGTAGAAGATGGTATGGAACTGCTGCCATCTTGGCTTGAACTCAATTCAAGTGCTATAATTGGATTTATTCTATGGTTTAAGAAAAATGTTGGTTCTTGTGGAGATGGCAGCTCAATTGTATGACTACTAAGATATGAAACAATCGTTACCATTGTAGGTCTCACATCTGGATTTTCTTGAACACATAATAAACCAATTTGAATACATCTCGTGACTTCAACATTAGAATAATTTTCTTCTAATTTTGGATCCAATGTGTTCAATGTTGTTCCATCCCTCCAATGTCTCCAAACCTATAACAAATTTTTAAACTTGCATGTGTCATTATACTTTTGTATTTCTAATAATTGTTTTCTTTATACATTACCCATGAATAATGATCAAGTAAGATAACTTGCAAAATTTTGATACTCACAAAATTTAGAAGACCATCAGCAACACGATGTGATTCATTTGAACTTATATTCTTTTTTCCACTTATAATCTCAAGAACCATAACACCAAAACTGTAAACATCAGATTTTTCAGAGAACTGTCCAAACATAGCATACTCTGGAGACATATAGCCACTGCACAATCAACGAAAAGTTAAAAAAATAATCTTAAAAATATTATGAAAAGCATGAGAAGTGTAGGAAAGGGTATTAAAAACTTACTATGTTCCAATAATTCTATTTGTAATTTCCTCTTCTTGATCTATTTCAACAATTCTGGCAAGTCCAAAATCTGAAATTTTNGGATTCATATTTTCATCTAGTAGTACATTACTAGGTTTAAGGTCACGATGTATAACTTTAAGTCGAGAATGTTCATGTAAATATACAATTCCTCGAGCAATGCCACCTATGATTCTGTGACGCTCACTCCAACTTAAAATTTTTTCTTGTTTAGTATCTACAAAAAATAATCATTATATACGTAAGTCATACATGTTTTTGATAAAGTTCTTGAATTGGTTTAAGGTACAATACATTAAACATCATAAGTACATAATTAACAAATGCCAAATTAAGAAAAATAAAATATGTATAAAGCATACCAAATAAGAAGTAGTCTAGACTCTTGTTTGGCACATATTCATATATAAGTATTTTTTCTTGTTCATCAAGACAAAATCCTATGAAAGCCACCAAATTTCTGTGTTGAAGTTTGGCTATTAATAGAACCTCGTTTTTAAACTCTTGTATGCCTTGTCTAGAATTTGTTGAAAGTCTCTTTACAGCAATGGATCGTCCATCATAAAGAATGCCCTAAAAATATAAATAAGTAATATTATTAAAAAGGTAGAAACATATGAGAAATAAAATTTAACATGCCTTTTCTACCTTGTAAACTTCTCCAAATCCACCTTTTCCAATTTTGTTGTCATGTGAGAAGTTACTTGTTGCTGCTTCAATTATTGGTAGATTGAATTGCAAAGATTCTATAGTTGAACTTTCTTGTCCAACTAAATAAAAATATATCAATTTTTAAACTGTTTCAAAATTATTTTATTGAAAAGATACTAAAAAACATTTCATACTCACAATTTTCTTGAAGAATAGTTCTAGTGTTTTTTCTGTTCTTTCTTCGTATCAAATAATAACAAAAGATGAAAAGTATTCCTGATGCAACTATGCTAGAAGTAATGATCAAGATAATTGTTCTTGAGTGACCACCTACATTATAGAAACACATGTCAATAAGTCTAGTAAATTGATAAAAAAAAAAAAAAAAAAAAAGACTACTTCTGTGTAAACTAAAAAAAAAATATTGGTGAAGAAAACCAACCTTGATTCGAACCACACTATATGCTAAAATCATAGATAATTTGATGCAAGATTTATAATATTGTAAAACAAAAGCTACAGACCTCATATTCCAAAGTGCGAAGATCACAAATAAAAATGTTATCAGAGATTAGAAAATTAAGTATTGAAGAAAATATGTTAATGTTAATAACAGTAAATTTTCATAAGGTCTTATCCTTATGTCTTTCTAGAATGTTCCGCACATTATAAACTTATACAAATGTATAGTGATTGATTTAATTTACTTAATTATTTTGAAATTCTTTAACATAAACCTGACAATGGAAATAGGTGTAGATTAGACAGGTACTACATATTGACCTAGACAAGCAACTAGTGGAGATATATTTAGAAGTATTATACATAGGTGGATTCTTAGCTCATTTGTTGAAATCTTTCAGACAATTGGAATGTTTGTAAAGCATTCTTCAATTTTCAAATGCCTCAAGTTGTGGTGGGCTTTTTTTGTTAAGGTAGTTTTGTGTTGATTGTTTGATCAACATTAAGAATATATAATGAGTAGGATTTTTATTTTTTTTAATTTGATATATATTTCACCTACTTGTTTGTGTTCTGAATTTTTTTTGTAATACATACAACATCCCTCACTTCAAACTTTGTTAGTTTCTTGTGGCGAGTTTCTTAGATTGAATTCATTGACACGAATCTAGTTTGATCTCATGTTTTTTATTTTTTACTTACATATAATTTTCATAAAGTGAATCTATCTCCAATTAATCCAAATTTTCATAAAGACATTTAAAACATGTGTTTGCATAAAAACACACCATTCGTGATTTAGTATTTTCTGCTATATTATTTACTCTTAGCATAAGAAGATTTTATTTTAGGAAGGAAAATGACGATTTGATAATCATTTAAGTACTTAATATGGTTTTAAGAATAATTAGTTCATTAGAAAAACTTTAATCATTATTACGAAGGAAAAAAATAGTAAAATAAGGGTGTTAAGTGAGGATATAAATCTGTTGGATTATGGATATATATATATATATATATATATATATATATATATATATATCGTTGTCCTTCCTTTTATTAGCATGGGAATCATGGTGAATAGAAACAGAAAAACCTGGTGGGGGAGGCGTGAGATTGTAAAACTGGAACAATTCAAAGCGAAGAATACAGCTCGGATACAGAACTCGTCCACCCACGCTTCCCAAACTGCTCCATTGAATTGCCGTTCCAATCATATCACTGAGGCACCCACTGCAATCAAGGCTTGATAGATCCAATGAGCATTGACCAAGAATAAACACTCTTTGCTCATCATTCAATTTCAGAGAGTCATCTGTCAGGAATTTGTTTTCAGTGTTCCCTGTCATGTTGGCCACCTTAGCTAACTGGTTCGATAATTCAGAAGCTACAGAGGACTGTATCGGACTGCTGTTGCTGATATTCAGATTCCCAAATCTCGGACTTGTTTCCACGGTGGAGAAGAAATTTCTGTCGGAATAGCGAAGCCAACAGTGATTGTACCATATTACAGCCTCCGCATAAGCCAAACCACAGTCGGAGGTTATTCTGTCCGTTGCGTTTTTTATGCATTGTTCACAGAGGCGAGCAGGAATGTCGATACGGCACCTGAAGAGGCCGTACGCCGTTCCCTCTTGCGTCTGAAATCCATATCTAGAGGTGGCGTTGGAAGACAAGTCAAAGAGGAGGGTTTGGAGGTTTGATTGGAAATCAGCGTCAATTTTGTTGTTTGAGCAGTTGTGAGAAATATAGCCAGGATCTTCCGAATATTCAGAATCTGTGTGTTCATATTTTGTCTCTGGGACGAGTCCTTTGGGTGCCTCATCGTTGACGCGGTGGAAAGGGTACAATTCATACCTGATGTTACAACTGGGATACAGAACTCTTCCTCCTTGCTTTCCGTTACAGCATGTTGGAATATTTGATATTGCTATATCAAGGCAGTCTGAGCATTGTTGGAGTGAAAGGTCTTGTGTGCACTGAGTTAGACAGTAAAGAGTCTGAGATTCCGTTAAGTTTTCTTGCTTTGTTGAATACCTGTTGGTAGAATTGGCTGCTTCGCGTGCAGTTTCTTGGATGGTGTTGGCCANCAAATTCATGAAGCTTGATGAGTTAGAGGAGATATTGGCCGCGTTCCACATCCAATATCCAGGAGTGGTGTTCATAGTGGAGAAGAAAAAGCGATCGGAATACCGAACCATGCATTCTTCGTACCAAATCACACTCGATTTGGACAGGGAACAGTCTGAAGACAGAGTCTGGGTTGCGTTCGCAACGCAATCTTTGCAGGCGTGAGAGAGAACATCACCCCTGCACATGAAAAGGCCATAGACCGTCTCAGAGGAGTTTGTGCCAAGGATTGTGCTGTTGTAGAATCCGTGGGCGTTGGCTGCAGCGTTGGAAGATAAGGAAGAGAGGAGGATCCTTAAATTGGTCTGATAGGGGCTGTTGTCACTGCTTTTTTCTTGACTGCAAACTTTATTATAAGCGTCGGCGCCCTTTGCTTTACCAATTGCGAGATGCAAAAGGATAATACAAAGGAAGAAGAACTTCCAGGGATTCCAGGTCATGCTTCTGTTCATCTTCCACAACACTCTCGTATGGATTTTTTTTTTGTTGTTCATAGATAATGGAAAATAAGATACAACTTTAATATTTATTAGACACTTTATTTTTCAAAGAAAAATGTTTGAACAGTAAGGGAAAACTTCTTTTAACAATATTTTTTTAACAATTTTTTGATAACGTGATAGTTTGTGATTGGTTCGTTTTAAATATTTTTTAAACATAAATTCAAATAGACCAATAAAATGATAATATGTGTCTTATTGTCAAAAAAATTGTCAAAAAAGTGTTGTAAAAATATCATTGTCCGTTAATTAAACCATTGTATATTAAGAGACATGCCAGTGAAGAAAGTAAAAAGTTGGAGGAAATTAAATATTTTTTTCTGACAAGTAGTGTACCAAGGACTACCGACAAGTCTTCCCTTCCCACATGACAAAAGATATACATGAATAGCTTTTCTCGGTGGGTCAGGCTGACCTTCACAATGGAGGTAAGTGTTCATATGATTCCAATATACTTTCTTGAATTGATTACAAGAAAGAAAAGAATAAAAAGAAATTAGAAGCGAGATTGTTTAAATTTAAGGAAAATGAGTGAAAAATTTATAGTTAACTTATTTTATGTAATAAAATAAATTTACCTATAAATTAATATATTTTAAAAACTATTTATTAAATATTTTTTAAATTATTAGTATAAAAAATAAAGTTTGGAAATTAAATGTAAATTAAATATTTTATACTAATTTTTTATATTAGTTTTCTAATCGTTTTAAACTATTTTACCTTTAAAATTATTTAAATATTTATAAATAATAACTATTAAATACAATGTCAGCATTCCTTGTTTTTGTTTGACAATAAATCCACATTCAATGAATGTCTTTGTTGAACACGTGGAAATGAGGTCCTAGCTATCAAAGTCTTGGAGGAAGCAGCTAATGAAATAGACTAAGGTTTGCCTTTGCTTTTCCACAAAGAAAAGTATTTCACTAACTATTTCTCCGATCTAGAGGTTGCAAAATTAATGGTGAACCTACTTTTGTTTTTGTAATTTGGATGGAAAGATAAGTAATATTTTGATTTCCATAAATCTCTTCTCAATTGAATCCTATACGAAGATTTATGACCTTTTGTTTTACTAGATTTATAGTAGGCCTTATCTTTTAAGTCGAATTATGGAAAGAAACACTATATAACAAAATCTTTCTATCATATGTTTTGTTGTACTATTATCAAGCTTTTTGAGTTATACGAGTTTATGAGAACCAAAAGATACTTAAAGTCAAGAAACTTGGCATCAATATTTATATTTTCATGTTCTTACTAATTTAGTCTTGGAAAACCTTATCCATCCACTTTTGACATAATGCACCACGTTATCAATGTTAAAAAGAACTTCATAATAATAGTTAATTGGTTATGTGAGAAATGCAGTTTTCTATATACCTCTTTTATGTGCATAAAAAAAATTACATTTGAAATATGTATATAAGAAGTTTAACACTTTAATTTACATTTTATAATTATGAAATATAGTTTGATTGTATTAAGATTTATTACTAAAAAAAGTGGAATTAATGACGATTTATTATTACATGTATATATAATCCATTTGTCATAATAAGTTTAAATAAGTTTATCAGTGACATTTTCATATAAAGTAACAGTTATTATGATTAGTAAAAAGGGACCTGTCATTATAAGTGTGAAAAATTTAAAATGATAGATATAGTGTCATAATAAGTGGGACACTTTGGCAAACTTAAAATTATGTTTAAAACTTACTATGACAGGTTTATGAAGACCTATCATAGTAAGACTTTACCATGATATGAGTTTAACAATTTCATAGTATGTCTAAATCCCTAGATTTTGTCTTGTTTCAAAAGCATTCCATTCTTGTTTCTTGTTTTCCATTTCTCACGCATAGTTCCTCATTTCTCTTTCTCCTCTTCCACACGTCATCGATGCAAGACATCGTTGTCTTCCACACGTCATTGATGCAAGACATCGTCGTCTCCCATATGTACTTATCAGACAGCATTTGAATAAAATTCCAATTTTGATGAATAAAATTTAAAATTTGATTTACTTTGCTTGTGTTTTTGGGTTACTTTTGATAAAATAGAAGTATAAAAATTGACCTAAACATGTTATACTAACATCACAGTAACATATTCAGATCAAAAACAACAGAAGCAAAATAAAAGAACAATGAGAAACCTCCTGCCATTGCAACTTTTGTAATCCAAACACAGACAACTTTGTTTTCTAAACCTTAACTCCCTTAAACTCGATGGTGTGTTTTTCTGAATAAAGGAGTAGGCTTAATGATCAAAACTGAGAGTAACATATTCTCTTATATAAAGTTTGGTCATCACAGCGTTCAAAATGGGCTTTACGTGGAAACAAAATTAGTACCTGCTCCATAACCTCTATGCAATTAAAAGATAAAAAATAACAGCTTAATGGACCACTTTATGTTCCTTAAAAATAGGAAATAAAAATGCTATAATATTTATTTTATATTTAAAATAATGTTAACAACTTTTGCACTTTTTGTGATGGATGATTGAGTTTATAAGTCATGCTTGGTGTTTACTTCATCAATGAACATGTTTGGGCCTTAAATTATTGAGTAAAATGACCATTTATGTGCAAGATAGGTGAAGTTCAAAAACTGAAAAAATGGAAAAATGGGTAATAGGACCATAATTACACTTAAACACCACTCATTTACATAGAACTCACTCACTCATCTCAAAAAATGGAAAAATTGACCCAAAGCAGGCCAAAAACCATCATGGAGAATGTTTTTATTCTGGTTAGGGAGTCACATTGAACTTTTTGTACAAATGGTCCTCAGGCTCCTGGTAATCGATTACGAGGGACCTGAGGGTCATTTGTACAAAAAGTGAACATGACTCCCCAAGTGGAACAACACTTCCCATGATGGTTTTTTGTTTATTTTGGGTCAACTTTTCCATTTTTTGAGATAGGTGAGTGAGTTCAATGTTATTGGATGTGTTCCCTACACGATGATGATGTTACACCATTGATTTCTTAAAAAAAATGTTTATTTAGGTGGTTTGCTCCAACTAAGGTGAGGTGCATGACCATTATTCCCTTTTTAAAAGCATGATAATCAATTATAGGGGTCAATTTAGGTCTGTTTTGGATCAATTTGTCGTTCTCTTTCCCGCCATTTGCACCGTCTGTCAACCTCGCCGTAGCTCTTGCCATCAACCTCGTTGTATCGTCTTCGAACACTGTAAACCCTCTACAGTGTTAACTTGGTTTTACGATTTAAGAGCAAGTAGTTTAATGACTAGACTTTACTGCAGACAACATATATTTTAATAATTTTGTTTTACAGTAGCATATATTTGAACTTTTGGCAACCTTGATTGCGCTTCTCTTTCCTATGTTTAACTTTTGGCCCGTTTAACAACTTATTTTTTTACGTGAACCGTAAACTATATTCAATTAAAATTATGATAACATAATAATATTAAAGAAAAGTATTTAAATATATAATATGATAAACTAATAATTATAATAATATTATAAAGATAAAAACATTATTTATAATATTGTAAATATTAAATTTATTATATTATTTATAAATATTTTAAAATATTTTTATATAAAATAAACTCTTATCACTTTACTATTGAAGTTCACTGTTCGAATTTACGAAGCTATTACGAATTTACGTAAACTTTTGAGCTGGACAACCTTCCTTATATTACGTTCTTTCGGGTATATCACACTAGAAAGGCACATGGCATCCCAGAATATGCTGTATATTTGTATGAATTGATAGAAAATTGCGGACACTGCCTGCTCTGCCATAGTTTGATATGCAATTTTCTTTCCCTGTTGCATCCAGCAAATGCCTTTCCCGTGTCATTGTAAGAATTTGTAGGTTAAATTTGATAGAAAATTTCATGGATTACTTTTGCTTGGGTATGCTTTATTAGGATTTGTGTGAAAGAAGACTAGAAGTTAAGTCAGAAAAATATGATGATTAGTTTCTGATTCTGTTTACTTGAGTTTTAGTAACACGTGGTTCTAAGAGAAAGCCCCAAAGTTTCAAGGATGAAGATCACTATATAAGTTCAATACCAAAAAATCAAGTAAGTTTATATCCGAATTACACACTTCATCATACAGATATACACTATATTCATGGTGGTTATGGTTCTGAAACAAAAAAGTTTGCTACTAATCTTGCTACGATTTTCAGCATATGGAGGCTGGCCTTTCAGTAAAAGCCAATGAAGGCTTTGCTTGAAATAGGTAGCAGTCCTCTTTATTATGTTATTGGGGGGAATTTTATTGTCAATCATTTCTAAATCATTAGTTCAGAAGACAAACGATAAAACTTTTGGTTGGTTATGTCTGTGGTTTGGTGTTTAATTTTTTGCTTGTATATTGTGTTGTGACTTTCAACATGTATGATTCAGTTTATTGATACAATCCCATTCTTTCTAATGTTTTTAATTTTTGCTTGTTTGGTTTTGGTTCTAATGATACTCAATATTTTTAGATTGGACTCGGCTGTCCTTGATCTAGTCGCAGATGATGCTTCTGGCATTCAGAAACAAAGATCTATGTATCACTGGGATAAGGTAATACTGAAGTTGTGATTGATTTATAAAGAAGACAGTTATTTTTTAAATTTTGTTTATGGTTTTTGAAAAACGTGTCATACATCTCATGTAAACCTTTTGTGCCAGAGGAGTAAAAAGTACATCAAGTTAAACAATGGTGACCGAGTTGCTGCAAACGGAAAGGTACAATATTTATAACCCCATAGTTTATGTTGATACTTACTATGCAATATGAGGTTCTTCTATTCACTACCTTGAAGAATAAGAGCATAAATATAAAATTTCCGTTGGAGTGTAGATAAAGACAGAGAGTGGTGCAAAAACGAAGGCCACCAAGACTGGTTTGTATAAGAAGTGGAAAGAACGCTCGCATCACTGAAATTTGCGACGCTTGTCATGGTGCACCTAAGAAGCCAGCGGCTCCACCTAGGAACATTGATCCGAGTTAGTGCAAGAAGCTTGAATTCTGACTCAGACTCTATCCACCCTGCTTCATCTAGATGTAAACTTAGACCAGTTACATACCACAATTCTTTCGCAACTGCATTTTGTGCTCATAATTTGGCGATGTATAGGAAAACGTATTTTACAGAACACTTTTGAATCTGACCAAGATGTTACATCTAGCAACCACGTTGTATAGCAAACTGTTGACGTTAGTTTATTTTACAATGAATTATTCTGTAGTTTTAATTTCTTTGTCAAGTTGGTTGATTCAATTTCACCGCAATTAAGTTTTGTAAATGATGGTCCAAGCTTGAATGATACTTTCCCTCCGAAATCGTTACGTTCTTCCCATTTCATATATTCTATTCTTATATGGTTTGTGTGATTATTGATATCAAACTGATATGCTTAATAGCGTCATCAACCAATAAAACTTTAGCGAAACCTGGATTGATGCTTGGCCAGAAATTTAGTACTAGTTGATTGAAAAAACTGGTGGAGGAAATCTATTCTTTTCCTGCATAACTGTTTTTCTTTTCACTTTAGCATTGCATGATCGATGGGGTGTTGTTGAGGTGGCCGTCACATATTGTTTGGATTTTTTTTTTCAAATATGGGGAAAATTATTAATCAAGATGAACAAAATCAAAGCAGAATATGGACAATTACGACCTAAATACTGAGAGAGCTATATTGCATCAAGCCTTAATATACGATAGACTTTAAAGGAAAACGCAAGTCTATAGCTACTAGCAAAAGATATTAAATAATGATAATCAACCATATATAAAGTAAAACAGCTAAACATTTTATTGCTTTGGAAGGGACCTATTGAATAAATATTGAAAAAACATCAGAACATAGGACACAAATGTAAAATTACGTGCGCAGTGGTCTAGTTGAAATTTTAGCACTACTAAGTCCACGGCAGGAGAACTCCTACAAGTTAAAGACAACTCACCTACCACAGTTTTCCCCCACAGGTCCAACATCTACTACACCGGTCATCACACATACTACACTTACACTAACCATCAACACAGTTCCTTCCACCAATCCAGTCCACAACATCCCCCACCAAACCAGCTGCAAAACCTATGAGAGACTCTATCTCCTCCAAACACATGCTGAAACCAATTCACCACCACAAGAACTGCTTCCAAATTGAATTAAAATAAACGAAGGACAACAACAAACATGCCAAAACCTTTTAAATTTATGAAGGTATAAAGGACTCATTATTGATTCTAACTTGAGCAAATATATATTAGCAGCAAAAGTTAGTCCACATCTACACAATAAGGAAAGCCAATATCTTGAAGTGTGATTCTCCCTCTTACAAATCATTTACATGATCAGTACAGAGAGGGAGACGCTTACAGTTTAGGCTTTCATGAATTACACCCATCCCTTGCAACCATTTTCTTTCTCTGATGAGTTCACATTCAATTTGTTGTACAGCCAATGGACCCAATATAAGATTGTGGTTGTTTTGTCACAGAAATGGGCAATGCATTGTGATGGAGGTTCACTGGATGTCAACCTTACTACAGCCAAAGATAAAGCCCCATCTACTGGTTTGGGAACAGAAATATTTCTATCTCCCATCATCTTAACCTCTCTTTCAGTTGGAAAATGCATTTCATGATTTCCATTCATATCATTGAGCTTCAAATCTATTAGGGTATTGCCAACACCTTAACAAGATTAAAGATGGAAGGAAAGAAATTGTAATTACCTAATGATTAAAACTACAGATAGTATAAATATGGAGGTTAACTTGAAAGTAAGCATTATAATGAAGTAACCAAAATAGGAAAATTAATACCAAATAAATTCCCGGAAGTAGCTTGAGCGGGAAAGGGGCGAGTAGAAACAACCACAATTACGAATAAAACAAAGTGAAATATGAACATTAAGCAATAAACATGGTCTACTTATCTAGAATATAGTTTCACTCCAAAATTAAAAACTGTTAATCAAAGTTTTGTTCTGTATTGGCACTCTTGGTTCCCAACTGTTCTATTAGAAATATTAATTGCAACATCACAAGACGTGGAGGAAACAACATGGACTTTGATAAACCCTAAGATGTTGACTTTGCCGGAAATCCTCACAAAAGTATTTAGGGGCAATGTACCAGATGTGACATCAGAGAAAAGTTGGGAATTGGAGAGCAAACGGTCGGCCATAATGGTGAGGGTGAGGTTGAATCCTTTGGTCTCACCAGACGAAATCTCTCCAGCAGGGATAGGGACTTCACCTATCAGCTGTCCTCTGTAATTGAGGTGAGCGGTGCTATCTGAGTACTTGAATCCAACCTTGTTTGGGTTCTTCACCGAGACATCCGTCCTCAGAGTCACATTCAAATCTACCCTTAGCCTTGCTATATCCAAACTCATGTGAAAATCCTCTAGCTTCGTTGAGTCCACAACGGTAGTAGGATGCTTGGCTTTGAAAACAGTCAAAGCTAGTATCACAATTACCAGTACAAGTGCAATAACAACACCTGTCACTATCAGGCACACTTTTCTCCCTTTACCAGATCCTGCCTTCATTCTGTTTTCCTTCTTACAGTCAAGCAAATGTGTAGTTTTAGTTAAAAATATAAACAATGACTCATGACACATTTATCATTGATAACATACCAACTAAAAGTATCTTTGGGGCATCAACTTTTTATTTTTTTCTTCTTGTGAGTGAGTAGTAGGTTTTTTTAGGGTAAATATATCATAACTTGCAGGGTTGCCCTTCCCATTGACATGCTCAAGTATTATTAAGAAAAAAAGAGCCACAGTTTAATTTCTTGGTTTTTCAATTTTCATTTCTTTGACATAGATGTTTTCTAACAAATGCAAAAAAGGTCATAACTTTCCTATAATCAGTTTCTTGGTCAGATCATTCAATATTAATTTAGAACTTTAAAAAAAAAAAAAACATTTAAAACACCCAGGGATATTGTGACTCAAGATACAAGTAAGACGAAAAGTGAAATACCTTGGAATTGAGGTTATCTGTGTAAACTGAATCTGCTCCTGGAAGATGAAATCCCTCAAAATGCAATCCTAATTCAAGTCAAGATCAAGACCTAATTCAAGTCAAGATCAAGACCGTATCAAAGCATTCAAATTTATAATCGGGACAAGATAAACTCAAAACCCTAATGACGAGAATGCCTGTGGCCAATCACGAAAATGATAAGAAAAAGCAAAAAAAAACATATTATAGATGTGAAAGTTGAAGGGGAACGCGTAGATTTAAACTTCACAAGTTTTTCAACGGAGACGCCATTAAAAGGCACGTTACAGTGTTTATTGGGCTGAGTTGTGACAGAATAACTAACTGCACACTTTCAGTCTAATACACTTCATCTCATACATAGTATTCAGTATTCTTTTTAATGCTTTAACAGTTGTCATGATAAAAAGCATTAAAAAAGTGTTTAAAAGTATACTAATATTTCTCTTTGAATTAATTGCGTCATAAAAAAATATTAAGAATTTATTTTTTAATGTTTTTCTATACATGCGAATTTAGCAACTTTTTGTTTAACCTTTTTGTATTAAAGTTTTTTATTTGAATTTTCGTGTTACTTATTATACTTGATTTTCTATTTTTTAATATTTTCCATTATGGAACAGCGCACTCTGTTGAGTTATCTACCTAAGTTATGAGTTAATACGATGTCCATGAATTTAATTTATGTGAAATTTAACTAATAATTAAATTCTTATTCTTTTGCACAACAATATTGTTTTTTAGTTATTATTGGGGCTTTGTTTTTCAAATAAAACAGAATGTTCATTTTCAATAAGATTCATGTATTGAAAGGTAAAGTAAAAGTACAATGTATTTTTTTTTATTTCTAGAACAAAGTGTATTTATAAGAGATGATAATTTTTCACAAATGAGACAAGATACACGGTCAACTTTCTTATTTTAAGCATTTAACATAACTTCAAAATCATTTGTTTCAATTTCAATTTCAGGTGCATTATGTTTGTTTGGATTTAAAGACGAATACGGGTGAATTTGAGAAGAAAAAGAGTTGAATGTGAAATTGTTTAGATTAAGAAAAGATAAGATAAAAAGTGAAGGAATTTGAGTGAGTAATGTGATAGGTTTAATAAATTAAAAAAAAATGTTTTAATTTGCAAAAATAAAAGATTATTATTTCGTCTTTAGTCATAAAAATAATTAAAAAGAATATATATTATTATTATTTTAAGTTTTTTTTTCATTTGGAGGGACTTAATC
This sequence comes from Vigna radiata var. radiata, assembly GCF_000741045.1. Taxonomy (NCBI): domain Eukaryota; kingdom Viridiplantae; phylum Streptophyta; class Magnoliopsida; order Fabales; family Fabaceae; genus Vigna; species Vigna radiata. The sequence continues at coordinate 219,401 of NW_014542355.1, read as the reverse complement.
TTTTTCATCCATCTAAACTTCTTCTTTCTCCGGTTAAAAGTCTAAAAGTCAACTACTATAGTTTTACAGCTCCGTATCAAAGTTAGGGTTGGACAAAAATAACTAAACTACACTGTATTTTATTATACTAAAAAAAACTAATCCATTTTTACTATAACTTAAATATATTATTTTATGGTTCAGTTTTTAAATACTGAACTTAAGAAATTTTTGGTTAACTATAGGTAATTGTACTGTATTTTAAACCCCTTCTTCTCATGCATCATTCCCTCTCATCTTCCTTCCACATTTCAAGAAAAACACTTGTATATACCATTAAATCTCAATATAACATTCATTAAAACATATTAATAATATATATTTAAAATTTGAAATGCTCATGTATTAAATTAAATGTGTGTAAAGTCTTATCATATATTATAATTAATAACTCATGTATTAAATTGAATGCATGTAAAGTCTTATCATATATTATAATTAATAACGAGTGATATAATTTCAAATGACATGATTAATTATTACTATTCTTTAATTATTTTTCTATCTATTTCTCCACACATTAAATTTTTAAAGTCATTATTTCAAAATTATTTATTTTTAAAAGTTTTATAATTTTTACGTTAACGTTCATACACAATTTTATTATTTCAACGTTATCTTTCATATACATGCAAAATATTTGTTTATATTATTTATAATAACAAAAAAGTTAACATCGGGAATAAATAAGAATAATATTAATTATTATATTAATAATAAAGTTATTAAATCAAAATTTTAATTTTAATTAAATTAAATATTACTAGGTGTTAATATTTATTTTACATTTATAATAAAATTCTCATGCAATCTCCTAAAGATTAATGAAAAAGAAGAAAACAAAATAATCTAATAAGCAAAAAAATTATATGGCTTAAGTGACTTTTTAAGTTTTTCAGAAAACAATTTTGAAAAAACGTCATTTGTTTGAACGAAAATAAAATTAAAAAAACATAGTTTTGATATTTATTCATGAGTGGAAATCTTAAGCTTAAGTTAAAATATAAAAAATTAGTTTATAAAATTAGTGCAGTTTACAATTCAGTTAGTATAGTTTAGTTCAGTTTATATTGTAGTTTAGTACAATTTAGTATAGTTCAGTTCAATTAGTAGTTCAGTTTATATTGTAGTTTAGTACAATTTAGTACAATATAGTTCAATTCATTTTGATAAAACAAAAAATAATTCAGTTCAGTTTCTAACTGAACTATTTTACAGTTCAGTACAGTTTTTAGTAGTTCAGTGCAGTTCCATTTGCTCACCCCTAATCAGAACAATTGCCTTAAGCATAATTGACACCGCATCCCCGTGTTATTTCCTTCTTCTTTTTTTCAAATTACGTAAATCATCCACATTCTTCCTAAAAAAGGATAGAATCGATTCTTCCCAAATAAGAGAAAGGATAATCGATTCTCCTTCATTCAAAATTTTCATAATAATACCCTTCTTCTTCCTATATATCAAAGCTTCTTTCCATCCATTCATTTATCCATTCAACTGCTCACATCCATACTTGCTCTCCTCTTGTCAATGCAACTGTAGAAACATTATTGACACCCATTCAGAAAGATATAATGAGTTTTTTACATTCAAATTGTTTAAGAAAAATACGCATGGACATTATTCAAGGGTAGTTTAGCATATTCACATTTGATGAGTTGGTTTTCTCAAGTTATCTTTGCATTTGAGCGAATATCATATTTCAGCCTTTCTTGCAATTCTTTGCTCCTAAATCTCATCAAATCAACAAAAGTAAGCATACACTTTTTATGTTCTTCATTCATTAATAAATTCACAAAACTAAACATAAGTGGAATTATTATATAAATGTCTCACACATAACATAGTCCTTTAAAAAACACATTAGGAGGAATTCGATTGCATATGTTTGTTCTTAAGTACATTGTCTATAATAGTGAAATTCACTTAACCTAAATATAGATATAAGTTAAGGACCAAAATTTAATCTCATCAACAATCAATTATACTTTAGGATGTTTTTTCATTTGTAAATTGTTATAATTGATGATTATATTTTATATCTCATTTAGAATATTTAATCTAAACATTTTAAAGAATAATTAGGTTTAAATCTAATGTTTTAATTCATACCTATCCAAATGGAATTAATTGAGCTATGAATAAAATCATTCATTTCTTAATGCTCAACGATATATGTTTTAGGTTAAAAAAAACTTGTATTAGACACTTTAGCTAAATGAATCTAATTAAGTAATATAGTTTGTTGAATTTCACTAGACAACTTGATGAATTATCCATAGGTTGAGTTTTGACGATATGATAATCTCCTATATGTTTCATGAATGTTATAACATTTGCCTTATATAGTTGAAGTGAAAACAAACTCATAAGTTGTTTATAAGTGATGGAAGACCATCTAATGAACCTACAAATAATGCTAGCTAGATGAATTAGAGATTTTCTAGTGACTTAAAGAAGCTTAACGAAGAAGTAAAATATTCTTAACGATTCAAAAGAGAAGAAGATACATGACAAGTCCTCTAATTAATTATCATGTTAAGTCGTTTAATCAGAGTATCACTAGAATCATTTGTATTGCTAGACTCATGTACTCTGAAGACATTAGACTGTCTTCTTTATGGATCACTAGACTCTTTTACTTTTTGAAAATATTAGACTCGTTTAATAAATGTATTGATTAGAATCATCTAACGTTCTAAAGAACCATTGTAATGTCTACTGCTTTGAACCTTATGCAAACAAAATCTATTACTTGAAAAAAAAATTGTTTAATTTTATGAACCACAATCTATTCGTTTGAATCATATAAAACACTTAATCTCTTGTAATACAATATCTTTGCATTTTTCTTTCAAGTTGAATATTTATAAAATAATATATCAATAAAGATTGATACTAAAATATTTACAACCGAATATTAATTAATTTGGATCGATTAAATCAAAGTACAAACTTTATATCTAAGAAACAAATTTGATCACCAAAAAGTATTAAAGATAGATGTGGAGCACAACTTTATTCATTATCCATGATTTATCACCTATTATACTACATCAAATCTTATTTTCATATTTATAATGTCTTTCATTATCTTCCACATCAAATTCTAAATTTATTCGATTGATTCTTTTGTAATTTCATAATTAATTATGAGATTTTGTACAATTAAAGTATTGTTTTTCAGTTTGTATAAAACAAAGTCTTATTTAATTATTATTTTTGAAAATTGATTTTCACTCTTATTATTGATTATGGTTTTAAAATGCTTGATGATAATTCAACTTTATTCTTTCATTAAAATTCTTGACAGTTTACATAAATAAAAACATAAGTTATCAATCATTTATAATTTCAACTCGTCAAAAAAATCATTATAACATGAACAAAAGACATACATATGACATTTTCTTCTTTAAAACAACCAAAAAAAACATTTCATTATCCTCTATAATCATTTACTAAAATTACACAAATAATCGTGATACAAATTAATTATAATTATATCCTCATATTCCTCCTCTTTTACATTATTACCAAGTAACTAAGGTTTAATGAATTTCATAAAACAATAGCATCCATTTAATGTTTCCTTTTTTTTAAGTTGTCAAACAATTTATCTACACCTATTTTATCATGATGTATTTACAAAGTATTAAGATGAATAAAAATATATGAAAATCGTTTACAAACTCACATGTACTTTTGTTTATAATTTTTATCATCAAATTATTTAGCATTTTTTTTATATATATAAAGAAAACAATAACACTTTAACATAGTTATACTAAGTTTTAAAGAAATCTAATTAAGTATAAGGAACACTTCATTCACATAAGGTTTCACCAACACCCTTTTTTTGTCACCTACCAATTAACGTGCTGATAAGTGTTCTTGTAATTGCGAGAAGAAATAATTCATAAAAAAAGAAAAAGGTTATATGCAATGAGTACACAATAATGACGTTTTGATAGGTCAATGGAATCGAGAAAAGTTTAATTATGTAGGTATTGCATATAATGATTTAAACCTGAGAAAAATAATCCTAAAAAATAGGATAAGTTTTTTAAGTATAAAATGAATTAATCAAAATATTGGTACCCACCTAACTCGTGATTCATGAATACCAAGGTTAATATAATCTAAATGTGAGTTTAGACACATTAACCAAATTTCCAAGACTTTAGTACTAAAAATGGTTAACTTGAAAGCAATGCAATACCCACTATTAATAATACTTAGTTAACACTAATACACCGCATTTATTCTATTAACACTTTAGTTTCGTGTTGTTAATTCATATACTTTTTTTTTATTGTTTAAATTTCGAGTAATTATTAATACGAGATTCTCTAGTTTATTAAATAAGCCATTCATTATTAATTATTAATGTAGACACTGATATGTAGGAAGGGAAATTAATATATTTTATTAGGATAATATATTGTATTAAATATGCTTTCTCCGCAAAAAATTATAATCATTACGAAATATAAAGTTATCATTCGAAAAAAAAATCTTAAAATCTAGAATTTAAACACGAAATCATAAACTAGCTGATTAACTCGCATAATCTGCAGAAATAATGTAAAACATTCAGACATTTTAAAAGAAATAAAAACTATATAGTAACGTTATTTTGGAATTTCCAACTATACTATGATGAGAAATATTTTAGAATGTAAAATAATTAAATAGAAATGAAAGCATGAATTAATAATAACAGAGAAAAGAAAAGAAATGTTGCACAGAAGAGGAGCGTGAAAATTAATTGTATATTTAAAACGCAATAATAATAATTATAAAGAAGCAAATGAAAAAGTATATTAGAATTAAAGAAAGAAAAAAAAGGAAGGAAAGCGATAAAGAAATAAATAGTGGAGTACGATGAAAAGCAAAATCAGAAAAAGCGATTAAATATGGCATTAAGGAGGGAGCGAGTGAGCTGAAAAGAATTACGGAAGAAACAGAACGGGGGGAGAAGGCGAAGCATGAAAAACTGGTCCTGCCGGACACCACCACCACCACCACCGTCAGCACCGTCGTCTACTACTCCGCAACCACCACCGCAACAATTGCTCCAACGACGTCGTTTTCCCGCTCCACCACTTGAATGAATGGGAAACTGCGGAACCAGAGAGGAATCTGCCGTAGTTTCCAACGCGCAAGGTTCCAGATCTAGGGCTCGCAATTTTCGTATTAATTAGTTGCATCGTTTACTAATCGGCATTCTCTTCAATTCAATTTCACCGTGTTAACTCAGAAACTCGCTCGCTCACTCACACACATTGTTTGTATTTTGGTTGCTTCAGTTCAGCAGCTTCACCATGCGGCGTCCTTGGGCGCCAGTGCGAGGAGTCAGAATGCCGGTAGCGAGAAGAAGCATGGTCACGGTCACGGTCACAGACACAATCTGAGTGAGTGCGCTTCGGATCTGAGCGAAGCTTGTTCGACACCGCGAGGTAACAGTAGCAACAACACGCACGTGATATCGTTCACGCTCTACGAGTTGGAGACCATAACGAAGAGCTTCCGCGGAGACTACATCCTCGGCGAGGGAGGGTTCGGCACCGTTTACAAAGGCTACATTGATGAGAACGTCAGAGTGGGACTCAAATCGCTTCCTGTAGCGGTTAAGGTTCTGAACAAGGAAGGATTACAAGGACATCGAGAGTGGCTTGTGCGTTTTGCTTTTGCATCTTCTTTTTTACTTAATTAATTTGTTTATTTAATTTTGTGATTTGTGTTTGTGTGTGTGTGTGCAGACGGAGGTGAATTTTCTAGGGCAGCTAAGGCATCCTAATCTGGTGAAGTTGATTGGGTACTGCTGTGAAGATGATCATAGGCTGCTTGTGTATGAGTTCATGTTCCGAGGGAGTTTGGAAAATCACTTATTCCGAAGTACGGCCGGTTTTACGCTTTTGAAATGAAAATTTTCTTTTCGTTCTTGCTAGTTTAGGAAGGGAATGGGTTTGGATCTACGCGGAGAGAGATTTCTAGTATTTTTGTCAAAGAGTAAAACAGTTATGGTAAGTATATACGAACACACCGCGAATGGGTAATTTAATTAGGTTATGTTTGGATTGATTTCTTAACTAGTATTTCAAAAGAAATAAAATAGAAAGTAAAATGAATCAAACTTGGCTTTTGGAGAAGTTAGACAGATTTTAACTCATGGTAGGGGTTTGATTTTGTTTTATCTGCTTTTTTCTTTTCCTTGTAAGTGATTACTTAGAAGTTTATTCGAACCGGGTCTTAAAGTGTAACATGCATTATTGGGATTGGATTTGGCTTTGCTGATGCGAGGAAGTTATGGGTGTTGATTGGAAAATCAATGAAGTATTTGAAAGGAACTGTGCTGTTACACAAGTGTTATAGTACTTCGTAATAGAATCTAGGCTACCGAGTGCAGTACACTTATAATGCACTAGAATTTCTACGGAGAAAGTGGATCTGTGTGGGAATGTGCTTTGAATTGATAAAACGATATTGTTTCTAGAGTTTCAATTTAAGCTCTCAAAGATTCCCTGCTTTATTTTAATTCTGGATATATTGTCAGTGTTGTTTCCTCAGTTCAAGATATCACAGCTTTACAGTTTACAACTAATGATGCACGCATGCACTTTTGTATACGGTTAATTTAGAATCTGGAAACGTTGTTACTGATATGCTTCATTATATTTCATTCACTGTGTGACTAGATAAATCATCATGAACAATAACTTGTTCTGATTTTTTGTTCATTATCAGTTGTAATACTAAGTTAAGCTCAGACTTTTGTCTTCGGGTGGTTTTCAACTTGTGGACATGACCTTTCTTGATTCTTCCAGAGGCAACTGTCCCCTTATCATGGGCTACAAGAATGATGATTGCTTTTGGAGCTGCAAAAGGACTTGCATTTCTCCACAATGCTGAAAGGCCGGTTATCTACCGTGACTTCAAAACGTCTAATATATTGTTGGACTCGGTAAGTTTCTGGTATTTTAAGGTTAATTTATCCTCTCTCTCCGTTGCATTTTATGGCTGTTATAAAGGAATTACTATTTTTTTCACTGTGATACCAAATGACTCCATAGGATTATACAGCAAAGCTTTCTGATTTTGGACTAGCTAAAGCAGGACCACAAGGTGACGAAACCCATGTATCCACTCGAGTCATGGGTACATATGGTTATGCTGCCCCTGAATATGTAATGACTGGTATGACCTTTGTTTTTCAAATATGTTCAATTTGTAAAATGAAAGGAAACTACAAATTGCTTTAAAACTTGAACTCGAATAAAAGAATTTTGTACTCACATATTTTGTGACGTGAATTAGCCAGGTGAAAATTGTTGAATGGACCAAGAAAGACAGTTTATGAAATAGCTATTTTGGAATCAAGCTATTGTTATCACATTAGGGATCAATCTCCTTCAAAACGATCTAAACATTCCTTTAAATATAATATGAAGACCATTTTCTCATTATGTGTCCTGATGTTTTCGAAATAAACAAGCATTTTTACATTATATTGTTGCATATTTAAGCGTGCATTGACGCATCTAAATTTTGCATTTGTGAAAATGGTCAGGCCACCTGACGGCTAGGAGTGATGTCTATAGTTTTGGTGTTGTTCTTTTGGAGCTCTTAACGGGGAGGAAATCAGTTGACAAGACCAGACCTGGCAAGGAACAGAGCTTGGTAGATTGGGCAAGGCCAAAGCTAAATGACAAGAGAAAGCTGCTACAGATAATTGATCCTAGATTGGAGAATCAATACTCAGTGAGGGCTGCACAAAAAGCGTGTAGCTTGGCTTATTACTGTTTAAGTCAAAATCCCAAAGCGAGGCCCCTAATGAGCGATGTAGTAGAGACATTAGAACCCTTACAAAGTTCCAGTGTTGGTGCAGGTGAAGTCTCATTATCAGGATCAAATAGTGTGACTGCTGGGCCTTTTGCCATGAACAAAATATCTGACTACCGTATGCGTCAAAGGTTCTCAAACAACGTTGGTCCCGGTTCTGCGTGTCGATCTCCAAACCCAAATTGTTCACCAGGTGCCCCAGCAGCACTACGGGTGAGATGAGAATCTCATGCCGCATTAAAACCCTGTCTTCTTGGTGTGCTTCTCGAACCTTCACTTATCTCAAGAAATAGTAGTTGTTAAAATGTTGGTGCATCCTTGTTTTTGTTGCTTTGTACATGATAATGTGACAAGAACTTAGCCCGGTGCATAATTTTTGTATGGTTGTTTGGGCTTTGTGTTAATCTGGGTGGGAATTATTGTGTGGAAATCTGTGTAGTTGTAATGATGGTGGCATCAGAACTAATTTAACTGGCTCCTCCTCACATCATCAGCAGTGGAAGGGAAAGACGACCCAAACACGTAAGTACCTAATGATGTATTTTATTGAAGATTATTAGGGAAACTGAGGGTAAGAAGAGACAATCATAGTTAACATTTCTATATCATTCTGTCTCTTGAAGTGACTAATTCGTATTTTAAAAAATAAAGATGGAGGGTCATTTTCAACCTTTTTAAGGTTTTTCTAACCTTTCTACTTTCAACTCTTGCAACTTGCTCCACCTTTTGTAGTTCATACCATCTTGGCTATAATATAATAATCAGTTTGTTCAACAACCCCAGCTTGAAATGAATCAATCTAGTTACTTTTCTTTTGGAAGAAAAACAATTCAATTTTTTAACTCTTAATATAACAAACTGCTTCTTTAAGAATTAAAGCGTCACTTTGTAAACTAATCCACCATTCGAGAAAGACTTTTCACTTGTAGTTGTCATGTATCGATTTCTTTTCCATATTTATCTAAATCTATCATATTAAATATATTTAAACATAAATCTAATGAATATGAAAAAAAAAATTGTCAAATTATGGAATTAACACTCTCAGAAGTAGAGGTAACATTTCTTACATGAAATTGCTGGTAAATTTCAACAATTAAGTGAATTTATTATAGGTTCAACATAATTAGCCTCAAGGATTTAATGAAGAGGGAGTGGAAAGAAAAAAAGAAGAGAAATTAATGAAAGAAAGTATAAATAATGGTTGCTTAACTGGAAAGAAATAAAATATAAACAGAAAGTATTTTATTAAAGAGAAGTAAAACATAAATACTCTAAAACTTACCTATTTATTTAATAGAAATTATTGTGTTTTCATATTAATTTAATATTTCTCTTATTAATACTATTTTATTATTATTATTATTATTATTATTATTAGGTTTGAATATATTTTTGCAAATTTTAAATTCTTGCAAAAATATTTGTAAGTTTCAAATTCCTGAAATTTTCTTATTATTTTTCAGTTCTTATCCTTAAATGTAATTAATTTAACACTAAAATGGAGAATATTAATTATCTAGTTAGTACCAACATTTACAATTAAAATAGTTAACTTTTTTACGCTCGCATATATAAATCCAATAATTTAAACTTAAAAGTCGTGCTTCATTAAAACACATTTAAATTATTAGTTTTTAAATATTCTTATGATATTATAATTTTCAATGATTGTAAAATTATTTATTTATTAAAAAAAACTCGAAAGGTCAATAATACATAATATTTGCTGGGATTTAAATTATATTTAAGCCAAATATTTCATTAATTTTAAATTGTGTAAGGATAGAAAAAGAAAAAAAAAATAAAGAATGATTAATTTCAATATTAGATATAATCTTAATGTTATAACAACTAATTTTAAAATAATCAAACATATTGTATTATATTTTATTTTTATAGAAAAAGCCCTGCCATAGTACAAGAAAACTGTATATGCAAATTCGTGTCTTGAGCCCACCTGGAAGGCTAATTGTTTGAGTGATTAGTTCACCTGAATAAATCTTAATTTTCATTCAGTAATTTATGAATAAACTATAAATATATTACTTAATTAACATATACACCTAAAAATATAATTATCTTAACTTAAAATATTCTTTATTGTTTTGAATATACACTAATTTACATTTCTCACATTTAGATCACATCATCTTTATAATCTTTTACACAAATGCTATCAACATGTCCATAAAATACATTGCTAATCATACACACCACAACTTAGTTCCTATAACAAACAGAAATTCAAATCTAAAACTATTCAACTGTTATTTTTACCCAATACAATTTCTCTAAATGATCAAACCAAAAAATAATACTTAATCAGACAACAGAACTCTCCATCAAATTCTCACACACAAATAATACAATATAGGTTATTACAAAGATAAAACAAAATGAAGAAAAATAAGTTGCGTTGGGATGGTAGCATAGTTGAACATTTGGGTTGAAGAGTCCATTCAAGTAGAACTTCAAAACTTCAACTGCATAATTTAGTTGATCACCTAGTTATTTGGAAAGAACTTGTTTCATACTTGTGTCAACTGTGTTGGTTAACTTGTAGAGATGCAGAACACGATGTCCAACATAGTTTTCCAAGTCGAACAAAAACCTATTTTTCGATAAGACTGTGTTTGTGTGTGTTTCAAACGAGACACATTAGTCTCCAGACACATGACCCTTGCCCTCATAGTATCTTTTCTCACTCTCCCCTTTCTTCTCATTTCGTTTCTGCATGCCAAAGAAAACCAATAACCAGTGATGAGAACAAAAACAAACTAAAACACCATATGTTGGATGAAAACCAGACATTCTCTCTATACATGTATGTCAGATGTTCATGCACACTAGCGCTGAGGTACAACCATAACATTTTTGTCACTCCATTCATCAACGTTGAATTGTTCATCTCTTTTCCCCTCATCATTATTCACTAACATACAAATTCACACAACCTATCTGGGAATTTTCAATTTTGATGGGACATTCTAGCCATCAAAAGTTTCTGCCATTCATTCGTATAACTTAGAATCCTATGTATGACATCACTACCAATTCCCATATCATTCTCTTAAAATGGACTCAAGATACTTCGTACCAAAAAAAACCAAAATGGGATAAAAGATCGCTTTCTCAAACCAAACCAGACAAGTCATAATTTGCGGTAGTGTTTACCATTTTCATTTTATACTTTTAAACAATTTGAAATATTCTGCTTCTTTGAAATCAGAAAACAACGTAATATTCCTGTCATTTATTGTAGAAGATAAAAAACATTTCCACGAACAAACCCACCATTAGGCTCAGTGGATGGAGGTATACCTCTCTCCCTTCTAAACATTAAACGTCTGCCTGTATTACTTGCTCCAACTACTTTATATAGTAGTGTCAAGTTACCCTCAAAATTCTTGAAATCAAAGCTCATTCCAATAGGAGTGAGAAAATCAGTTCACTCCTAAGCTACCAAAAAGAATTGAATAACAGGTGTATCAAATACAAATCAACCCCATCAAACCCCTTCAAAAAAATACTTTTACTTCTGCTTTAAGGGAGTAGTTCACCCACCTTTGCCACTATATTTATAACATATGAATTTCCTCCGGACGATCAATGCCAAAGTTATTTATTTGCCAAGGAAGGCCTTAAAAAATAAAAGTTTCTAAATTACTAAACCAAGTTACCAAACAAGCCTTAAAAGTTAAAATGAGCAAACTATCATTTATATTTGTGAACAACTGCTATATATATATATATATATATATAAAGGATTAACAGAAAAAAGAAATGAGCTCCATGAAAAGACACCAGTAAGTGTATGTCTGATTTTGTTTTGAAGTGGTTAGCTAACAAGAATAACTAGGATAGAGATTGCTTTTAGAATGTTACTATATTTTTTTTTTATATTTTCCCTATGCAAATTATAATTGAGGCATTTCTTCAAATGTAGAATTCTGACATATTTTGACAAGAAATCTCATACTGCACACTAATCTCAAACTAACAATCCAAAAGAGAAGTTAACCCAACTACGAGTATATATGCATGCTCATTATACACTATACGTACCAATTTGTAACTAGAGTGTAAATGCTAAAGACCATCATAATAAGCATACTAGATATGCTAGCATTGTAATAGTAACAAGTATTACAAAATTGAAAAATAATAAGCCAAATAAGTAATCAATTGCTTCTAACCAAACAAAGGTCTGAAAGTACCTGGTATGCCTCGTGATTTGAGACAATTCTTTTAATTATTGTAGTAGTTGTTATACCTAAAGGGCTTTCCAAAACTTTGAAGATGCCCATGCTAATAGGAACAGCATATGGGTTGCATTGTTCCTATATGGAAACCAATGTCAATAACTGATAAAAGGAGGGATAGTTGGAGATGCAGAAGCAACATATATATAAAAACAAAAAGTAATAATAGTAGCACAATGTACCTTCTCAAAATCATTATTTTCTGCAACGGTTCCATGAACAACTAATGAAATGTTAAACGTAGTGATCTGCAATCAAATGAATTTAAACCAAGTGATTACTTAATTAATAGCAAAACATGTAAAATGGAACATGTTCCAACTGAACCAACCAACCAAGAAATAGTCAATAAAAAAAACTTATCTCAATAAGTAGGCTGGCTATGTTGCCGTACTTATAACTAAATTAACAATTAGACAGATGCACAGAAAACAAAATTGGGAGAGAAACAAGAGATATTGAATGCCATGAACTCAACCAACTTATGCAGTGTAATATAAAAGGGTTACACAGATAATATTATTTAGAATGATCAAAACTAACATCAAGCCAATGCAAAAAGGTAAACAAAAGAAATTTATTAGTAAACCAACACTGCCAGATCTGTATGTATTAACGAAATAAAAATCCTGATAGAAGATATAAGTAAAGTCTTGTCCTATAAACAATTTAAGGGCAACAAGGAACCATTTATCTAAAAGGATAAACAGTGAAGGTTCAGGGAATGCTCAAGTTTCCTCCTTTTATCGAATAGTGAACATCACCTAAAAGAAGACCAATTCAAAGGAGAGACATAATGCGTAATGACCATTTACTTACTTCAGAATTTCAAAATAAATAAGGGTGAATAGCACTGGCATTTCAACATATATTAATAAACCTAGTGGCTCAAGAATGTTTACAGCCATAGAAAAGAAAGAATCACCATGCAAAAAATTAATGAAAAATTAAATAAGCTAAAATGAGACTAACCATATCTTTGGACACCTCCCATGGTGCACCAATTATGACCTCATCCACATAGCGACATGCTAAAACACTCAGACTTCTTTCATGAAGATTCATGATAGGACGATGTGATCCTCTAGTTGCACTACAAAGAAAGAAATTACAATATAAAATTCCCAAACATTACCACCCTGTATGAAATATAAACAACCAAAATTAGATGCTGAAATTTTACTAATTCAAATGTAAAACTTACAATTGAACGCAAAAGAGTTTCTATTACTGTAAAACAGTTTTTGGCAATGATGCAAGCCCAATAACTATGGAGCCTCACTCAAACACCAAACAATGCAACAAATAAATAGAAAGGATAGATTAATCTTTAATACAAAGTTAGACAGAAGAACAAACAAATATTTCAAATAAAAAAAAACGATCATAATCCTACGGCATTTCAGAGAAAAGATAACCACTTGAGAAAATGTTAGCCCAAATGATCAAATAGAAGCCAACAACATACATAAAACCTTGAATTTAGAATTTTATATCACCCTATAATTCTGAACAGGCTTGAAATTAAGCAATTACCTGCATCATATCCACACACAAGATGACAAAAGTACCATTAACTTTTTTTCTACTTGGACTTCCTTCGTAGTACAATAGATGCATTTAAAGTTGCAACATAAAATGGTGCAAACAACTCCAAAGAACAGGCCCAAAAATAACTGCATCACCCCTTATAATTTTAAAATGGCAGAAAATGACTTGGCAGATTTTACATAAACCATTGTGGCAATGCAACCTCACAAGAGTGGCAGATTTTACACTAGCACTGAGGCAATGCAAACTCACAAGGGTGGCACCATGCCAACCACCTCAGACACTAGATCAGAAACTAGAATGGAATGAAAATTTATTAATCAAATCCCTAATTTCCAACAAGTACCAGTACGATAGTAGAACGGACAAGGGGAAAATGTACAATTACTGAAAAAACACATAGGACTTCAAAGCCCAGTCTCTTGCATAGTCCCATCCCACCCAATATTAATTTTCATCAGCTGACTTCCCAAATCATCTCTTGCCTGCTATATAGCAGGCTAACTAATTATAAGCCTCCTCTCAATTGACAAGGTCTAAGTAGCAAGGCCAATCTTAACACCTCCACATCAACACGATCATAGTGTGATAGCAACCCAATGACTAAAATTCAACCTGCCCGCTCACCCCCAGTCATCTAATATGTCAGGCCCCATGAAATGCTACTTTGTACAAAATTTTCCAGCCTGCTCACATCATTTAGGTGACACTTCATGATCACACAATCATCATATAGTAATTTTTTCTAGTAATGATCTTTCTGTTTTTACCTTTCTTTAAAATTTAAAAATGGTATACTTTTGATGAGTTTGATATATCAAAAAATAGTTTAATTGCTTCACTTCAGAAATTTATTATGGCCAAATGCATCTGACATTCACCAATTATCCATTCAGATAACTTCCATAGTGAATTTTCTCGTTGCCACTATGCACCATTAATAACACCGATAGTAGGTATAAAATAAAATTTCAAAAAATAAATAAAGGTGGAAAAAGGAGATATATAGGTTAACAACCTGACTGTCTGATCGGTGTGTATTCCAACAAGAAGAAAATCTCCAAGATCCCTAGCAAGCCTCAAGATCTATATAAAATAAAAGTCAGTCAAATATCCAGTCAGATCTATATAACATTAAAACAATCCAAATGGAAGTAGTAGCATATAAGCAAAAAGTATTGAAATATCCCAGTATATAATTTACCACATTACACCCTTCCAAAATAACCTCCATCTAATACACAGGCATTTATTTTGCCAGACATAACAGTTAGGCAAATGACAATATATTATTCAATAAGACCAACACCACAAAACAGGATATTAGTTATCTTATGTTTCTTTCTCACTACCCACCACACAATGTTGTGAGACAGAGACATTCGATTTGACACAGGTTCTTGTTTGGATTACTTAGCAATAAAACAGCTTACAATCAATATATTACTAAGCTGAGAGAGAGATTTTGAATAAAAGGCTGCTTTTAGGTATATGTAACAGAGTTTCTAAATTATACCTCCACATGTCCAGCGTGAAAGAGATCAAAAGCACCATCAATATATACAATGCGAGAATGAGGTCCTCGACCCTACAACAGAGTGAAAAAATTATCAAGTGACATGAAGAAATTACTGTATATAGGTACAACCAACAGAAACCATGAATCTACTTAAAATTATTTGGAGAAAAATGTTACACTATCTCAAAGTAACACAAAATAACATATATTTCTATAAGCAATGGGGAGAAATAAACCAACCATAATGATTCAATCGCAATCATAATACTAATCAGAAGACCAAATCAGCAACTTGTACAAAGAGATATGCCATAGTTACTGCCATAACTCTCAGAAAATGGAAGGAATTTGAGCTCAAAAGAGCTAACCCTGTCTGCTTGATATAGTCTCTTGGTCTCTTCACATAATCACACTCCAAAAAGAAATTAGAAAACACAGTCTTGAAATTTAAACAGAATTACTCTCCAAAACCCTTGGGTCCATTGCTAGTCAGTGAATTACTGAACCAGTTCACATCAATAGCAAAAGTTATCCAAAGAAGGTCAAGCAAGATAAGTTTCTCATGTCTCCCACAGCCAGAAAGCCTTGTTTGTAGTGACTTGTGTAGATCATTCAAAATTCAATCTACTTTTCTTCTTTTTTTCAGTTTTTCAGGAAGGTTCCTGTTTTAACAACTTCTAAGGGTAATTATGGGTTCCATTCGACCCATGAACCTGAAAAAACAGACAGGACCTAACAAATAGGTAGTCTGGGTTAATCAGGTAATCAGGGTTCGTTTTAGGTAGAAGAATGAACCTGAACAATCAGACAGGACCTAACAAAAAGGTAGTCTGGGATAATTCAGGTAATTAGGGTTCGTCTTAGGTAGAAGAATGAACCTGAACAATCANACAGGACCTAACAAAAAGGTAGTCTGGGATAATTCAGGTAATTAGGGTTCGTCTTAGGTAGAAGAATGGTAGTGATTGATTTGCGTTGTTATTCATGTAATTAAGCCAGTGAACTCAAGCTGGGTTTGTTAAGTAAAACAAAAACTCAACCTGTGCCTCACTCAAGGATCAATTATCTGATTTGCTAAATCATTTGCCTACGCCTGCTCATGGTACCATACCTACTTAAGGCTGCATTTAGATACCTTATGGAGAGTGGAATGGTATGAAATGCAAGAGAATGAATGTAATGAAATAGAATTAAGTTACCTCTTCTTTGTGTAGACATTTTTATCATGGAATGAAAAAGAAAAGGGCCAGTTTCGTCTAATAATCGCCACCCCTCCCCCCAAATTGAAAGGGGAAGAAAAAGGGTATTCGATGGAATGCATTCCATCTTCTTAAACAATAGAACTTATTATCATTCCATCCATTCAGGAACCATTACTTATATCAATAAAAGTCAGCAGTGTAAACCGAGACATTTATTTTAAACATAAAAGTCTGGAAGCCTGGGTATGTTGTATTGTCACTAGATTTGTAATTGTATGCCACCTATTCTGCTGTTTACTTATTTTTCATACACGATGGCATGAAGTACATAACTAAAGGAAAATACCTGACCTTTCTATGTCATCTTATAAAAACAAACTGTACTAACCATTAACAGTAAGCAATTAACACCTATTATCATTAGCTACAAACTCAAGTCCCAATTACCAGCTTACCTACATGGAATTTATTGATATATATAACTATAAGAGGATAAGAAATCCTCAAAATATAAACAAAGTACAAAATCTGGAAAAATAATTACTAAGAACATGTACATTTGACATAATGTCAATATCTTGTAAATCTTCCAATAACAGCCCCCCTTCCTCAACGCACACACTAAAAACTTGGCAGAACACTACAAAGAAGCCAAGTGATCGACTTGATCTCAAATTAAATGGAAACACCCATTTAAATTCTAGCATTTTTCTCAAACCATTTACACCAAAAATTGAGTAGTGAACAACGCCAAATCCATTTAGCAACAAGGTTTAATTTTGTACAATTCTCAGGCACAAGGTTTTCCTGTCATTTGATTCTCAAGTAAAAAAAAAATACTGCTAGCTCTTCCAAGCCACAAGTTTCTATAAACAACCAGAAGCCAAATTAAATTCTTAAAAGTAATGTGCATGAGAAGGAAATAAGAAAAAAAATGCATTTGTCATGATCAAAGGCTCGTCTTATAGACCAAAATCATGGTGTGAAGTAAAATACATGATTCAAGCATAGCAAATACTTTAGAAATAATGTAGAGGACTAAGGAAGTTGATAGCAAGGCAGTAAGAAATCAGAATGAAGATTTTACATGAACATACCCTCCCATTTGAGAACTGAACAATTCTACGAGATGTTGGCAGAAAATGAGATATACGAGTTCCACTTGCAGTTGCTGCAGGTGAACCAGGTTCAAACTTTGGACTGTGGCCGTTGCTGAACTGTCTTTGTAAAGAAGAATGACTGTGACTATCACTTATAGACCTTTCTCTTACACAGAGAAGCATGCGACCTGGGTAAGAAATTATATACTTCAATTCTTTATATATGCGAAGACTATAAGCGAAACCCTACCAGAAAGAAGTATAACCTTACAAGGAAAAACATCAACACCAGCTAAAGTGCAAATGTATGCTTGCATAAAGTAATCATAAACAAAAAATCATTCAGAATGGAACAATCAGTAACAACCGTTGCTAGTACCGTAATAATGGCCTAGAGGTTTCATCACATTAGGTGGACATAACCATAATCCATGGAACAATGCGGAGTAAGGAAAGCAGTCTAAAGAAAGGGTGAGGTCTGAAAAGTCTACTAAAAATTTTAGTCAATTTGTCAGAAGGGAATGTGTTGCATAATTAGAAAATTTGAGAACAAAGATAAAGATATGCACCAAAATTTCCAAATTAAGCTTCACGGCAAAACAAAGCCAGATGGGATGAACATATGTTAAATTCAAGGTCCATTTAACATTTTGCTTATATACCATGAAAAAAATATATTCGAGAGAAGAAAAGGAACATAAAGTTTAAGGAGTGATGATAAGTTATTGTCCATCAAACCAGGAAAAAAAAGATAAGGCATGAAACATAATATATATATATATAGGGAGAGAGAGATATATATATAGGGAGAGAGAGATGGAAGGATGGATGGACGGATATATATGGAATAGGATCTCTTGGTATAAGATTAAAGACTTACACCAAACATTAGTCGTCAATATCAAAAGATGTAATGGCCCAAAAATACTTGAACTAAAAAAAATTAGAAGAAAAAATAGCATGTGACTTGTTTTAAAGCATATCTTTGTCCGTTCTTTTTGCTTCCATTGTCCCCTATGCTACCACCGAAAATACTATTACCCGGGAAGCAATAATAAACCCCCAATTGTAATGAAATCTTCACAATAAATTAAATAATTACATTCATTTGAAAACAGTTCACAAAAAATGAAAGTGTTTTCCAAACATTGAATTTTTTTTAGTAATGGCTAACCCGCCAGAGCACAGCAAATACAGCAGTTTTATTTTCAGATAAAAGATTTCAAGCATTGAGAATGATTTGCAGTATTAGCATAAACAGAACTAGAAGAGATGAAATTGAGATGGATTGATTTGTACTAAAAATAAATTGTTAACTGTAATTTATGAAAAGAACAGCTTTTGCCAATTATGAATTCCTGCAAAATAAAAATTTGGTTTTAAACAAAGAGAGACCGAACTGACAAGGAGTGGGATAAAAATGATGGACAATCCAACGGCTAGTTGATGGTTGCAGCATCCTGTGGCAAATCCACACTTTCAGATTAGAAGAAGCACTGCAGCAGCTTCAGACGGAGGGGCAGCAGTATGTACCTTTCTTCAACTAAGCAACTCCTCAAATTCATCCTTTACATGAGATTGCTAGTAATTTTTAGTTTTGCCCGAGTTCATGCAGAAGAGAAAGGCCGCAGCCTAACGTGAATTTTCTTAACTATTTTTATTTTTTGGTCAAAGTAATATAAACTGTAAGATTTAGTTACATCATCAACAGTTTATATTTATACACATTAGTACTGTCAATACTCGATGCAGACATCTAAAAGTCACAATCTCTTTAACACAAACGACAAAAAGCATATTAGAAAGTATTTGTATCCAATTATTTTATGGAAACTCTACGGTAGAGACAATTGGCATGTGCAGTAGCATGATAAACAAAGAAAAAATGCAAAGCAGTAGATGTCTAACCAACAATATCAGTGCTTGAAACGCCTTCAGTGCGCTTTATCTGCTTATACCGACCAGCCTTCTTAGCATGAGCATAAGCATCGGTTCCATCCGGAAGAACGCAAGGATCGTCCCCATGAATAATGAAATCTATCTTGTACTCATCAAAAAGCTTCTTCATGAACTCCTCAGTTATCGCATAGGGAGCTTCAGGAATAACCTCATCCACCCACTTCACCGCATTCACCATCATCAACCTAACACAACAAAAACACACTAAACGCCACATCAAGATTAAAACAAACAAACAACCAAGTTTCAATAAAAAGCTAAGAATCCGGCTCCTCTAAGGTAGCAAGATTACCGTGAGTAATATGAGGCATCAATAAGACAATCAACTGTGAATACTTTAACCAAGGTTTTAAAAAAGGGTCCACGAACATTACGCTCAACGTCAAGGGCTTTCGGCAAAGGTCCACCTAGAAGATTACTACACAAATTCAAACAGCAAGCAATTCCACCTCGTTGTAGATACTTAACACCACGCAGAAGGTGAAAATCCGCGACCACAGTGTAAAACTTTGATTTTAACACATGTATGATTCGTTATACTCATGCTTATGACATAGACCGTTTCATCAACCACTGAGATCACTCATTTTATTACCCTCTAAGGCAAATTTCAGAAATTTGAGGAACCGGATCCCAAAAATAAACAAACAAATAAATGGCATTCAACACAATGCCAAAATCGCTACCTACAAGATCACCACCCCAAAAGAAACAGTAAATTAAATTACAAAAGGGATCACAAAGATGAAACCTTTCGTGAAGAGGGGTAACGGGAGGACCCTTGTTGGCAATGATCTCGGCGTCACTAACAACTCCAACAATCAATTGGTCACCCAGTGCACGAGCTTGGCGAAGGGCATTGCAGTGGCCATAATGCATCATGTCAAAGCAACCATCCATGTAGACACGAACGGGTTTCTTGTTGCGTCTTCGGCTCTTCCAGAACATTCCAAGCTGGCTAGAGTATGCACCCAACAGTGACACCCCCACGATCACCCCTCCCACCACGCACGTCACCACCCATTTCGTCGCCGTCGCCGGCTTCTCCGTCACCGCCTCGTAACTACTCATTTTCCCTCTCTCTCTCTCTTTCTCTCTCTCCCTCTCTCGATGTCGATGTCTGTGTATCACCGCTTCTTCTCCTTCCTCATTCGTAGCACCACACACAAATGGAATGGAAAGGAATGAAAAGCGTAGCGAATTGGAATTGCGAAAGCAAAATATTCGGCCTTGGTACGACAATTCTAATTCTAAGATTCCGTAAAACTGGGCCAACTGTCGGGTTTGGATATTTGTTCAAACCGAACCGACAATGTTCCAGACACAGCCCATGGTTTGTCTTTTTTTATTTAAATATTATCACTTTTCTGTTGATTTTACTTTCTGCACCCCCACAATTTCTTATTACATATTTTGGTAACTTTTAAAAAATATTTTTAGAAATTTTTGAAACAATATTTTCAGAATATAGTTTTTAAAACAAAAAAAAAAAGGATTTTAGAACAAAATTTCTCAAATACAAAAAATACATTCCGAAAATGGAATTTTCTTCGAAAAATATCTATTTTTCAAAACAAGTCCTTCCAGCTTAAATATGTTTTAAAAATACATGAAATATGTTCCGAACAAAAAACTTTCTTTATTTTCTTTTTTCTTTTTCTTTCCTTCTTTATTTGCAATAGCGGTGATGATGAAAAATATAATAAAGGTATATAGTTTAGATAATGGGTAAGATCAAGCGTCTATCCATTACCCTATCCACAATAAGAAAGATATACTTGTTATACGCCGTCTTACTAATTAGATAACCGTTTAAATATATCTATAAATATTTTAGAATTTACAAATATATAAATTAGAACTTAATTTTTAATTAAATTGAATTTAATAAAATATAAATTAATTCAAATTTTCATTAAATTAATTCTAATAATATATAAATTAAATTTTAATTTTATTTTTTTATGAATAATAAATACTTAGAAATAAATGTAGTATAAAATATTTGCAGTAAAGTTCGTTTATAAATAAAGATTAAAATATCTATTACTTGTAATATTATTTATTATTTGCTAATAATAAATACTCATATTATTTGTGTTGAAGTACGAGTATTTTTTCTGTGCTGTTAACAGTTGTCGGGTGCAGGAAATAAAAGTCTTTTTTGCTCCGGGTACAAATATAGGCCCAATTATAGCCCATGGGCTTTTCTGCATCGCTCTTAAGAAGCCTTAACGATTGCACTCCTCTTTTTCAAGCAGGAAAAATTGTTGTATTACATTTCATTTTATAAAATGACGACATAACATTCTATAGATATAAATTAGGGTTTTTTTTTTTTTTACTTTTCGATTTTTTTTATGCTGATTTATACCCTTATTCAGTAATAGAGACTTTGACTGATCAGTGTCTTAAAACTTTTCATTTGTATTTTGAATTATGTAAATAAATGGTCATATGTGTAATAAAAATTATTGATTAAATTTTAAATTTTGAATGTAAAAGTATGTCTTAATTAAAACTTTAATTATTTAAAATAAGTTAACATTTTTCTTTAAGTTGTTCGACAAAGTTTAAATTATTTGGATAAATATATAATATACATATATATGTAACGTTTGGACATCTATGAATGTTTTAATTAACTTAATTATTTTAATATACTTTAAAAAAAAATTAAACCATTTGAATTAAAAAAAAAAAGCAAAGAATAATAAATATCACTATTTTATTTTATAGCTTTTTTAAGCATACTTTAGTCTATAAATTCTACAAATTGAGGTAACACAAATAGCAATTACTAATTTTTAAGAATAAAACAAAAACAATAAAGAAAAGCTTTGTAAGCTAAATCTGGAAAATTCCATCAAGAAAGTTGTACCAATTTAGGAGACAAGAGGCATCTCTACTGTGCACCACGTGACCCTTTCAAAGAAATTTCTAAATTCCAAAACCACATATTTTAAAATTATAAGTGTGATTACAATTTTGATATTTGATTATTTTAATAATAAAAATTTAAAACATAAATATAATTTAGTTACATTATTTTAAAAGCATATCATCTTTTTAATTTCTTTTTAAAGGTTTTCTTTTTGGACTTGTTCCATTATGTATCAGTATAATAATACATTAAATATTAGATATATTAAATTAATTTTATTTAATTTAAATTCAAAATTATTAGAAAAGAAGATTTTAAGAAAAAAAATCATTGGAAACAAAAACAGTTCTTAATTTTAATTCTTTGAAACCGAAATGTTGATTATATCATTAAATGTATTTTAATGTATTTTATGTAATATAATTTTAAATTTTAATATAACATAGTATGATAGTTTAATTTTGTCATTGAAATTTGTTTTATATTATTGTATGTCACCCATCTTAACATTCTCTTTTGATGGAAACCTCTTGCAACTCTTTATTTTCTTTCTCTCATCTTTTTCGATGGACGTAATGTCCCGAATTTTTTATTTTTTTTTTATGTCACGGCATATTTTTTTTTCTTTTAAAAATATTCATATATATATATATATATATATATATCGTTTGAAAAGTTCTGAATTTCACTTTTACATTTAAAAAAAAAAACTCTTTAAGTAATAAACAATTAACCCCGAAATCAAAGATCTCAACTCTTGTCAGCTACTTCAATTCGATCTTATCTGCAATGCCAACTACTCTCGTACAAGTACGATCATTGTAGGTGGAAACCACAATCATAAACATGCAAGGGTGAGCTAACAGAATTAAGTCGTCAAAACAATTTATTAGCAACTACACTATCAGAAATCAAAGTCACCCGCATATAATCAAACAATTATTTATTATAGTAACCAAATCACACCCAGACTCACTCAATCACTCATCAACTCATACTTAATTTGTTGAAACCATTCACCACATATTTTGATTCACTACCAGTTACCTACATACAACTTTAATGTTAAGTGTCAACCCCCACCACTCTCTTAAAGAGCTTTACCAGGCCAGTACACTTTACCATATCCTTACACAATGACATCTCCCACCACTCTCTGGAAGGCTTCACCGGCATGTACACCACTTCCCACCACTCTCTTAGAGCTTCCCCGGGCAAGTATACGCTTTCCACCACCCTCTTGGACTTCACCGGACAAGTATACACCCCCACCACTCTATTCTCAAAGAGCTTTACCGGACAAGTACCAGTGCTACTTCCACCACACTTCCAGGAGCTTCACCGGGCACATCACAACATAAAATACAATTCTCATTACACTTTTATATATATATATGCGACCCTCTCTGCATGCAGAATTCATCATTCCCTTCTTTATAAAAACAAAATCGAGAAGCATATAATCATGTGCATACACATATTACCCATTTATATATATTTTTCTTTCGTAAAATAAACACATATATACACTCCCATTCTCCCTTCTTTAACATGTAAAAAGAAACTTGTATCCCTCCATCTTCACATCCATATTATTCTCGATTTCTATTTTTCTCCAAGACTACACAACAATTTCCATTTTCTACCCTTCCAGTTGCATTTTACTTCCAAGCTTTCCCCACCTTTTACCCTTATTTTCATCTTCGTGCTCACACACCATACAATACTACAATTACTAAAACAACAAGCAAAGCATCATGCTTTAGATACAAAACATAAACGAATCACGTAAAAGAAGATTCACCCATCAACCCGAAATAGTTGCCCCAATGCAGAAGGTTTGGTTTAAAAATACGATACCCACACTGGTTGCTCCCCTTACACTTATACTCATTACCATAGTTTACAGAATCATAACCAAATACAATAACAAAGCAATTGTCAGCTCCCCTTACTTCCTACTTTCAAAATAAACTCTTCCTCTCTTGTTTTCTCCTGGTGTAGCAATCAAGAATTCTCATGGTTTCTCTCTTCGAAACCCTACGTAGCTCATTCAAATAAAACATAAAGAACATACATGCGTAACCAACCCATACAACTATGCCTAACCCTCCAAACAACCATACAAAGTTTCGGGTTAGTCCCCTTACCTGGTTTTCCAGAGAGTTGCTAATGGTCCTTTGGTTCCTAGCAAGGCCTGAAGGTGTTCTTTCTCCAGTGACAGCAACCACGATCTCCCCCTTCTCTTCTCTTCCCACAATCTTTAGTCTCCCTCGTATTTAACCTAAAAGAATACAGAAAATCTCCACTCACCACATTCAAAACTGGCCCCGAAAGAGACTCCCCAATACTCGAGATATATTTGATCTATTAACATACCAAAATTTCCTTTCCTAACCTTCTTTCCCTTCCTAAAATAACCCTACTATTTAAAGGTGAAAAACTCAACATTAAAGGATACTAAAGATATCCATTTAGTCCCCTTTATTTTTTGAACTAAAGAATGAAGGAAAAAAATATATCTCTCTGGAAGTATAAAAGAATCTACGGTCCCTGCAACGAACTAACTGTGGCCTCCCCCCACTTCTCCCAATCCTATCCTATGAAGAAAGACCAAAAATCTCATTTTTCTTCCCTGTAAAAACGTACAAGCGAAAAAGTAAAGGAAAAAGTCTCTTTAACAACTCTATTTTGATAACTTTTTAATAACGCATACATAGCACTCTATGATTGATCCATTTCAAATATTTTTTTTAAACATAAATTCAAACAGACCAATAAAATAATAACATATGTACTATTGTCAAAAAGTTGTTAAAAAAGAGTTGTCGTTGTCCAAAAATAAAACCATGCAACCAATCATATTACTTTCTGCCACCAACTAAAATTAAATACCCATTAATTCTCTCTCCTCTTAAAACCATCCCACTAATTCTCTCTCTTCTCTCACGTCAGAAAAATAAAATGAAGCTAAGGAAATTATCTTTGCAACCTTGCACCATTTCCTTTTCGCTGAAATAACACTGCAAGCATGAATATTTAACTACAACTTTAAGAATTTTCGAAATTTTAAAATAAACAACAATATTAGTAAAATATATATATATAAAATAAAATAAAAGATACTTTTATTTTATATATGGGTCTTACAATGGAGGTAACCTCAAACGTATGTGCAAGACCTAAAACCTAAAAGGGGAGAGTTTTGCACAATCCATTTAGAAAACAAGGTATTATTTCCTTTTTTTTTTAATGAAATTGTGTTATATTTCCTTTTTCAAAACACAATATTTCTCATTCTTTATTTTTCACTACCATTTACAATGAAAATTTTCTATAAATGTAGTTTCATTTCTCATTTTTTTACTCTACAAAAATACGTGTTGTTGAAGAAATAAAGAGATGTTGTAACAATAGATATTTATTACCATGTGAGATTGTTTGTTGAATATTGTATATTGATATACATTAGATGTGGTCAAATATTCAAAGATTAATGTTTCATTTTCCACAAGAGGAATCGATTATGTTTAAAGATGATGACATTGATGTAATTCTCAACAAGAGGTTTGAAGCTAATAAGATTTATGACAACACTTAAACTATGTTGAATATCCCACACAAAAAAATGTTTCGATGACTAAAAAAAGAGAATGCAAATCAAGGAAGCAAGATTCTAGTAATTAAAAGATTGGCATATGTTGATTTGAGGTAAGGTGAATTGTACTATTTGAGGATATTGTTAACAAAGTTGTCTTGATCATCATGATAGCATAAAGACAGTTAGGGAACAAACTTATCAAACTTTTCAAGATGCGTGCTATGATTTAGGATCATTGGCAGATGAGAAAGAATTCATTGATGTTATCAAAGAGGCTAGTAAAGTTGCTTATGGAGAACAACTTAAAAGATTATATGTTACTTCATTGTTGATGAAGTGTTTAGGCTTGATATTGTTTATAATAGTACATGAAAATTGTTCACAAATCGAATTTTATATCAAAATATAAAGGAGTTCAATCTACCATTGATGCACCTTTTTAGTAATGTGTATCACTTTCATTAATTTGTATGAAATGTGTTTTATTTTTTTAATGTTTAGTGAGGAAATTTTGTTATATATGTAGGTCTTTATATTGGAGAATTACCATTACAAGAAATGCTTTAATTTGAAGGATTATTATCGAAGGCCTATAGATCCTCGGTAATGAGAATGTTAATTATCGAAGGACTATGTTCGGAGATGGCAAAAAAATTTACAGACATGGATATCCGCGAATAAAATTCACAACGGATAGTTACTTAGATATTTACTACCAGTGGATAACGGGTAGCGGGTATTTTAATATCCACTTTTAAACGGGTCGGGTACAGGTAGTATACTACCCGACCCGCGGGTACTCGTTACCTGCAAGAATTAATAAAAAAATAATAATTTATATATATTTTAATTAAATTTAATTAAAAATAAAATAAAATTATATTTTATTAGGTTAAATTTAATTGAAATTAAATTTTAATTTATATTTAATTTAATTTATATTATTTTTTCTTGTAATTTTATTTTAAAAATGTATAAAATATTTTTTTCGAGTATCCACGGATTTTAAAATATCAACGGGTATTTTCTAAACGGGTACCTGTGCGGATAATGTAAAATCCGAAGAAAAATAGTGGAAGTTGATAAAATAAAATAAATTAGTCTTTTTTTTTAAGTTGATTGGATATTAGATTGTTGGTTACTAAATACCTTCATTTATATTTTTATTTATTTATTATTTTATTTTATCTTATTTTAATTTTATGGGTATATTGTTTGTTGTGGGTTTGAGTTATATATGCTTTTTGTGCATTACTTTATAATAAAAGCTTGTGGCATGGGTGTTGTGAATGTTGAGACAACAAAGGTTCAAATTTTAAGTACTTTAGAAAATAAAACTATATATCCCGTGTGGCACATGAGAGAGTTTAAAAAGGGTAATTTTTGATGCAATTTTTTTAGGTTTGGGGCACACGTATTTTAGGTAAAGAACAACCCAGCCCATCAAAATAAAATATAATATTAGGGTTTCAGAATGAATAAAAAAAGGGAGTGAGGACCGAAAAGGAGGGGACAGTTATTTTGGAGTTCAAATAATTTAGGATTTTGGGACAGAGAAGGAGGGGAGATATACGGAGATAACAGGAAGGGAACGACAGAAAAGACAGAACGATGAGAAAGTTGTGTGTGCATCACGGGAAGCCATTAGAGAGGAAGGGAAAGCTTGAAGAGGGAGACTTTTGCACTGTAACGTGAGAAGAAAAAAGTAAAGCTTGTAACTTTTGAGGTAGGAGGAGTTAGCTTGAGTTTCCTATAGTATGGGTTGTTATTTATGAGTTTGTATATCATTTGTTTGTTGCTTGAGACGTTGGTGATAATGAAAACACTGTATATATGCTACTCTGTGTTTTGTTTGGATTTTGTTTTCTATATGAGTGTAGTCTTAGTGCAATTCCATTGGTTGTTTTAGTTTTTATGAGCAAATATATATGCGTATATATATATATATATATATATATATATATATATATATATCATGCAACCATTAAATGTTTATGTATCTATGAAAAAGAAAGGGTAGCTATAGGATCTAAAGACCTTGTAGGGTCACTGGAAAATATGAGAAGTTGTCTTATTCATATTGTAGTTGGGCAAATGGTGAAATTGAGTGCAGGAGAGATACGTAACTTAAAAATAAATAAAGTTAAGAGTAGTTTTTTTGAAAATTGTAATGCAGGTGGTATTAAAGGTAATATATTTGTCCTCTGCAATCTTATATTGGTGAAAGAATGAATGCATAAATGATTTTATTATATTAGAATAATAAGGAATTTCAAGCAACAAGATTATAGTCTACGTGAAAGTGGGATTGATGCAATTTGATAGTACATTGGTAGGGCCACTTAGGATAAAAGAAGATGGAATAATATTAAATTAAAGAACTATTACAGGAAGAGAGATTAATTAGTTACGTTAAAAAGAAATATACAATAAAAATAAAAATAAAAATAAATAAACGAATAAAATGTGAAGAAACTTTTGGAAATAGTGTGGGATCCATTGTGTTGTTAACTAAGAATAAGATTAATTAAATAAGGAGTCTATGTGTTTAATAATGATTTTATTAAGTGTTTCTGTTAATTTAATCTTGATACTTGTATTTAGCAAATATATGTTTGACTATTTTATATTTTTGGTTGATTTGAAATGGTTAGAATAATTGTTTGATTATTGGCTTGTGATTATCAGTATGTGATGGATAATTTTAGGAGGGGTTGTGAGACAACATAGTTTTAGGTATGAAGTTAAGTACGGAAGACTGGTTGTGTGGTGTATGGGTGAAAATAAGACAGGATGTTGTGGGGTTGTCGCACCGTATCCAGTAAATCCAGGATAACTCTTTCGGTCGTGGATGCGGGAAAGAGATTCTCTTCGGCCGTGGATGCGGGAAGAGAATGAGTTCGAATTGATGATTTTCTTCGGCCGTGGATGCGGGAAGAAGACGAGTTCGAGTTGATGACTCTTTCGGTCGTGGATGCAGGAAAGAGATTCTCTTTGGCCGTGGATGCGGGAAGAGAACGGGTCCGACGAAGAATGGGAGGATGAATCGAAATGGTTGGTTTTGATGAATGGGAAGTATGGTAGGGTACAGGGGGATAAACTACTTATTGGTGATGATGACGGGTAACCATGTTGAAATTATAAGCGTGTTGTTGTTGTTTTATATTTGTTATGAATATCTAGTGTGTGTGTGTGTGTGTTATGTTATTCTTTTATGATTGATTCTCAGTTAGCTCACTCCTATGTTTGTGGTTGTGGTTTCTACCTGCGATGACCGTTTATTACGGGAGCAGGTGATTGTGCAGATAATTCAGTTACGTTACAACACGACAAGCAAATTGAGAAAGAGTTGGGAAATTATGGGTTACTTTAAATAAATTATTTTACTGGAAATTCTATTTTGTGATTAATTGGAATAATAGTTTATTTCTTTATTAATTGTGGAAAATTTATTTAATATGGATTTTTTTTTTTTGCAATGATATTACGATTAATTTTATTTTAAAAATTTTACTTGTAACCGTGACATCCGTTAGAAATTGGGGTGTTACAGATAGCAGGTGGGTAGTGGGTACAGTTTTATCCGATGGGTCGGGTTCCGGGTAGGCACTGTCCGTACCCGACCCGATTCATTCTCATCCTAACTATGCCGATCTGGGTTGGGGGAATGAGTTTAGAAAAATTTTAACTTGCTCTTATTGTTGTTTTCAGACAGGTTAACAAAATAAAGGTAGAATTAAACACAATAGTGTGTTAGGCGTTTTGATCCCCGTCTAATGTGGATCTTTAATGATACCATGATAGTTTTGCTTAAAAAAATAATGAGTAGCAGTTTTTCTTCTCTTATTAATGTTTTCTAGGTTTGACTAAGAAGGATGTAATTTATTTCAAATAATTTTTTGTGATTTTGTCCTCTGAATAAAGTTGTCATTGAATAATCTTCTCGGGAAAGTGACTCTTGGCCAAATATAAATTGAACAAGTTCTGGATGGATGAGAAATATTATGTGGTTATTACCAGCTTATGGCCATTCTTCCAACGTTAAAATAATTACTTTGAAGATAAGCTGAAATTGATGTCTCGATTCCTTGCTCTTGCATGAAGTAATTGTCTGTACAACTATTGGTTGTTATATTATTTTTTTTTTTATAATGGATGATGGATGGATATAATGATGGTATTGTAAAGTGTAATATTGATGCTACATAATTGACTGCAGTTGCCAATAATGAACTTTTGAATGATACATTAATTTATTGCAGTTAATTATAGTGATTTGTTTCTGGTTTTGCCTATATGGTGATTTGTTTCTGGTTTTGAATGTTTTTTGTTTTGTATGATATTTCTAAATGTTGATGCAGTGCTCAATTGGTGAAGGCTTTGGGTATTGGTTTCACTCAATTTGCGGAACCTATATTTAGGAGGTGCATAAATATAATCCACACCTGACAATTTGCTAATCTAGTTAATTTTGCTTAAAGATCTTTTAACATGTAGTGTGCACTATATCTGTTTAAAAACTAAAGTTTTGGTTGTTTCCTATGTGTTGGCTGACATTTCATTTGTGATGTTGTGGTACAAGTTTTTTTCTTCTTAATCTCATATTCAAATGATATCTAGTATTTGTTTTCTCATTAGTATTGGTACACATACATATATTACATTTTAAGATCATATTATATATAATTAATATTGAGTTGTTTTTGAATATGATATTTTGATATTATATGATATTGTAGTGGTGTGAACTAATCAAATTGCAACACTACTTAAAGGTTTTTGTTATCTATTTTGTATATTTTTCTTTTATTGAGAACTTAAGTGTTACTACTATAACTAGGTTAAGTATGATAAGGAGTTCATTGTATGCACTCTTGATTTGCTTCGTGGACTAGCATAGGGTCTTGGCAGTGGAATAAAAAGTTTGGTAGTCATCTAAAACTTGTATTTTATAGATATAAATGATACTTATATGTTAGCTAATTATTTTCTACAAGACTTTCACAGGTTAGATTCGAACATGGATTAACTCCTACACTGGATGATATGAGAAATGAGGACGACAACATTCGTAGGACACAGTGTTTGGTCGATGTCTTTGGTGGGAAGAAAAAGGGACGAGTGTACGATGAAGAACAACTTACTGCAAACTATACAACATCAAGAAGAGGTATTCTAAAGCACCAACCTTCTTCTTCCACCACTACTGCTGACGAGGCCATCAAGTGTTTGACACAGCTACTACAACAACGTGACCAGGAAAATCGTGATTTGAAAGAAGAATACAGTGACTTGAGAAACGAGTTTACAAACTTCAAGTCCCTGGTCATGAGAGCGCTGCCTCAAGCTTTAGACATTCATTACACCATCCCTCTGACCCAACCACGACCCTCCCCGTCACCCGTTGTCCCTCAGCAGCCCACGTCAGTCCAGCCCACATCAGTCCAGCCTACATCAGTCCAGCCCACACCAGTCCAACCATCTACAAAGCAGCATGATGATGAAAATCATTCTAATGATGTCTATGTAGATTATTAGTTTTCTTTTTTTATTGAACATAGTTGTTAGAACATTTGGATGTAAGAACATTATGATTTTGCAACATTATATTTGCTCATGTCTAGATGATATTGTTTTATGTTTCATGTTTCATTTATAAATACAAGTTCTTAAATTTTTCAATACAAATGATGTTATATTGTTGTCTTTGTCATCAATGATTCGATGATTTTGGAATGCATATTATGGAGGTCTATTTGTGGTTTAAAAATGTTATGCAGGTTTGTCTGTGTTGTGAACATTTTATACAAGATTGTTTGGTTGGATAAGATATACAAATATGACTTACTTTTGCCTGGATCTTACCGAAAGATTTACCGTAGGCTTTTGCCCTTCAGTAATTACCGACATTTTAGCCCTTCGGTAATTACCGAAGGCCTCTACCCTTTGGTAATTACTGACGGCTTTAGGCCTTCGATAATTACCGAAGAGCAAAAGTTGTCGGTAATTTTTAGCAACAAAGGATTTACCGACGGTATTCCGATCGTCGCTAAGTCATCGGTAATAGGTCATTACCGACAAATTTAGTCCTTCAATAATTACCAAAGGCCTCTACCCTTTGGTAATTACCGACGACTTTAGGCCTTCGATAATTACTGAAGGGCAAAAGTCGTCGGTAATTGTTAGCGATAAAGGATTTACCGATGGTATTTTGGCCGTCACTAAGTCGTTGGTAATAGATCATTACCGACGACTTCTAGCTATTTCCGAGGGATTAAAGTAGAAGATCTCTTAATTTCAAATGAAAGGTACGTAATTCAAAGATTATAATTTTCTATCAATACATAATTTTTCATATTCATTCATATTTCAAAATAGATTTATCATCGATGAATTGAACTATGAGATAAAGAAGAAATGGCTAAATACATCAATTACCGTTATAGTCACTTACTAATGAACAATTACATGTGTATGAAGAAATCATGATTGCATGCTTTTAAATGTTGAATTCTTTTTCTTATATGGATAAGGTGGTACAAGAAAGACATTTCTTTGGAGAATTTTGTTTGTTGCTATTAGATCTAAAGACATGTAACTTCAAGTGGAATTCCTTCACTGTTGCTTCTAAAGGAATGAAATATTTTACCTTTTTCATATAGTTGACAATAAATGACGAATCTACATGCAACATAAGTAAAGGAAGTCTTTGTATTAAGCTTTTAATGAAACAAAATTAACTATATGGACATTTATGTTTTGAAGCTTTTGACAAAACTTAGAGAAATCTCATGAGAAATAAAAATCAAGATAATTATGGTAAAATATTTGATGGGAAAGTTGTAGCTTTGGGAAGTGATATTAGGCATCAATAAACTTCTCTAAATTATGGAAACATTGCAAAGTTTTTACACTTTTGCAAAACATGAGATTGTACAGTACAACATCAACTAATAGTAAAAGACTCTACTAAGTAGACTCTAAAGATAGGAGATGCATAAATGGATTTAAATGAAAATGGTGAAGAGATTATTAAAATATTAGAATATTTGTTGATTCAAAACAATGATACACCTTTACTATATTTGTTTGACTTTATGTATCTTGGCCTTCTTGAAAATATGATAAGTCTTAAGATTTTTTAGGACGATGCAATACTTTGTCCTACAATTGAGTCAATTGAGAAAATGAATAAGTTCATTTTATGTATATATTTGGTTAAGAAGAAACTTGTTTAACCTCATACACACATTGTCAATATGATGATTTATATTAGTTTTTTAATGATATTAAATGTTCAACGATTCTCTGTCATAATCTTAAATTGAAAGTTTAGTGTACTTGTCATGTTTTTAAGAAACATTAATCAAGCAAATGGGTTTTTAATAATACAATGTTGTAAGTGAACAATTTGGAGAAAAAATTGTATATTTGCTATAGCAATTACTAAGAGAAAAAACATTGGTGAAGAAAATATGTAATTGATAGATGGACTTAATACCTTTTAATTCTAGATAGCATTTCACATTTCAAAAAAGACCATTTTCAATATGTCTCTTGTAACACTTATTTTTATCACTCATTTTTAATTATTTACTATTCTATTTATTTAATAAGGTGTTCATAATCTCATTTATTTTATATATATTATTTTATTTATTTAATTTATTTATTGAAGTGTTTATAATTATAACATCTCATAATAAGTTATGTATGTCATTTTGTAATAAAAAAAATTATTATTATTTTATTAATTTTACTAATTCCACTCCTATTGTTACTATTTTTAAACCTCACCCACCAATTTTTTCACTTCTATCCTTTCTTCTAATGGGCCCAGTAACCCAATACGTTTTTATGGTCTTCATAATTAAGATTTTTAAAAATACTTACTTATATATTTAAATATGATAAAAAATAGGAAGAGTTACATTTTTTTTGCAATGACAATAAACAAAAATCAAAATCAACGTTTTTTAAAAGTTGGACTTTATCTCCCACAATTAATATTTACATAATGTCAATTAGATGTGACTATTTATGGAATCAAATAAAAAAATGATTCAAAATATTTATTTTGGATGAAGACGAAAATATATCAATTACAACTACAGATGATTTTACAGATAAATATTTAGAAATTTATAAAGTAAACCACATCTCACACATTGGACAACGACATATACAACTTATTATCATATTACTTTCTCAAATTATTAATTTGTTATGGCATAATTCTAAACATAAATATTGATTCCTATAAATTATTTATGCAGGTTTGGATTTGTTTATCTAAGATACTCATTATTGTCATCCGGATTTGTTTATGTAATGTACTGATATTGACTTTGCCATTTGAATTTTATATTATGTTAAAATTGTTAAAATTATGTTATGATTATTGTTATATACTTACTAACACTGTTTATACTAATTATTAATATTATTATCTCTATCTTAATGATACAAAATCATGTTTCCTTTTTCACCGTAATATAAATTTTGACAACCGTTCAAATTTATATAAATTTTTCTTTTCTTTATTTAATTTAATGAATTATTAATATAAAATTCATTTTTCAGATTCTTTCTTTTTAATTTAATTAAATTCAAATGAAATTAAAACGATCAATATCATGTAACAATAAATTTAGAAATTAAGTTATTAACAATTTTATATATTTTTATTTAACATATCCAATAAAAAATATTTAAAAAAAACTTGAAATAAGTTAATTACAAATTTATTAAAAGAACCTGTTGGACAGGTACATGCAATAGCACATAATGTCCTTTGTTATAGTAATTTTTAGAGCTGTCAAAATGGGTAACCCGACTCGACTCAGTCTGGTCCACTACGAATTGATCACTTAGTGAGCTAACGCAACTCGGCTAATTTATTAGCAAGCCAGAAAAATCTGAACCCGGCTCGACCTACCACGGGTTGGTAGGTAAACGAATTAGCTCACTAGTCCATTTAATTACAATTTTTTTTAAATAAAAAAATTGCAAACTTTCTATATTCAAATTTAAACAAATTTCACTTTCAAAAAATGATATTAAACTGAAAACAATTCAAAATAATAATAAAAAGTATAATATAATCCAAATGTCATCCAAAATCAAACACAAAAAACCTGCTCCATGAAGAATTTCAGTGAAGTGAGATGGACAACACCGTAAATAAGAGCAAGTTCCGTGAGAGTGGTTTGTGAGAGCAAAGATTACTTTTTTTGTATACACAGTGAGTGAAGAGAGTATTTTATTTTTTAGAGTTTCATAAATAAAATAATAAATTAAAAAAATAAAATTAGGTAGGTGGATTGGCAGGCCAACCCGGCTCACCACGGGTTCAACCCGCATGAACCGGGTTGAAATCTGACCCGCATAAAAAAAAAATCAATTTTTCAAACCCAACCCAGTCCGAACCCGTGGTGAGCCGGGTTGGCTCACGGGTTGTGACCCATTTTGATGGCTCTAGTAATTTTAAAGAAAAATGTTTTTTTGAGCTGTCAAAATGGATCACAACCCGCAGACCAACCTGGCCCACCACGGGTTCGGGTCAGGTTGAGTTTGAAAAAATGGTATTTTTTTATGCGGCTCAGGTTTCAACTGACTCATTTAAACACGGTTCATGCGGGTTGAACCCATGGTGAGCCGGGTTGGCCCACTGGCCCACCTACCTAATTTTATTTTATTAAAATTTAATTTTAATTTTATAAAAAAATACTTATTGTTTTTTTGCTTGAAAAAATTATTTAAGTTCCCTGTTTTCAAAATTAATTAAACATGGAAGTGAAATTTGGGAGTGAAATTTGTTTAGATTTGAATTATAAAAAATTTATAATTTCTTTTATTTAAAAAAATGTAATTAAGTA
The DNA here is from genome assembly GCF_000741045.1 of Vigna radiata var. radiata. Taxonomy (NCBI): domain Eukaryota; kingdom Viridiplantae; phylum Streptophyta; class Magnoliopsida; order Fabales; family Fabaceae; genus Vigna; species Vigna radiata. The sequence goes on along the minus strand of NW_014542355.1, from coordinate 183,558 downwards.
GGCAGTGAGTCAACTCATTTACCTACTAACCCGTGGTGGGTTGGGTTGGGTTCGAATTTTTTTGACTAGCTAATAATGAGTCGGATTGGGTTAACTCACTATGTGATCAACCCGTGGTGGATAGAACCGGGTCGGGTCAGGTTGTCCGTTTTGACAGCTCTAATTTTTTTTAACACTTTTTCTAACAACTCTTTTATAACAGTCTATGTAGGTAATTTGTTATTAGTCCATTTTAAACCTACGGATCAATAAAATAATGACATGTAATTTATTGTCAAAAAAATTATTAAAAAAATATTAACATATTATAATCCAATTTAAAAACAAAAGATTTCTTTTTGAGTGGTTTTTTTTTTTTTTTGTCACGTGTTGTGCATTGTTTGTGCAAGATAGAATTTTCTTTTAATAGTTTTTTAATATAAGAAGCTTTTTAATAGTTTAATGAGAGTAATATGCCATGATAAATTTGAAAAGAATCAAAAGTTTTCTTTTTCTTTTTTAAATAATTTTTTCAAATAGGAATAATGGGAATTTAAACTTTTAACACTTAAGCATAATGAGTCATCTATAATAAAATAAGACAATGATAATAATGTCACACGTAAACTAACTTAGAAAACCTTAAAAATATGCGCATACATTCTAAGTCACTCATAATGTCACACGTAAATTTTGTATGCTCATATTCACACTTGAAATAATATTTTTAATTTAGATAAGCTTATCTTACCTTTCTGAAAAATATACTCTAATATTTCTAAAAACTAAAATTTATGCTTTATAAGTTCTGGAAAAAAGAAGAGTAACTATTAAACTTAAAAACTTCGTAAGTACCAATTTGTCATTTTGTCAATAGTTATTTAAAACCGTGAAGATCATTTACCTTGTCATAAATCAACTTCCATAATCAAAATTTAAAACAAATGTTGAATAATTTATAAAAAATTACAATGGTAGTATTAAGATTTCTCATCACACAAATTTTCTAAACTTTCCGATGCTAAAACTATTTGTTTTTAATTTTGGAGTTCTCAAATCACATTCACTATATTCAAATTACATACATATGGAAATGTATAGTTGGAGTACAAAATTGAGGGAAAATTCATAGAAATTGCATATGAATAACATAACATTATTATTCTAGGTTTCCAAAAAAAAAAAAAAAAAGCTTCTTAAACATTTTAATTGAACAAAAACAGTTAAGGTCACTATTTAAAAAGGGTAAACAACTTGTTTAAACTACAAAAACTTACAAAACCACCATTAACTATAAAAAAGGTTTTTTCTTCCGGCACCTAACAATTTCTTTGTGTACCCTCTCAAATTTTCAAAATGACTATTTTACCTTCCGTAAAACTAACTAATTTTCGAAATATATATTTTGGAAACTTTTCAGAATTTTTGGAACAAGATATTCAGAACGAGATTTTCAAAATAAAAATTCTAAAATAATTTTCAGAACCCATGAAATATATTTCACAATTAGTTTTCTATAATTAAATTATTGAAACAAGCTTTTCGAAACTTATATAATGCCTTCCAAAATAAATTTTACGGTACAACCCAACATGATGTATTTTGCAATGAACTTTCCTAGATATATGAAATATTATAAAATAATGATAAAATCACAAACAAATTTTTTTTTAAGATATGTAAATCCATTATCTTTAAAGATTTATCTATGATGTGCTACCAAGTCTTCTAAGATACAACAAATTTTTTTTTTTTAAATTTTAAAGATATCAAAACTAGTAAATAATCTCTTTGAAGAATAAATAAAACACAGGATAATATAAGAATAAGAAAAAAATTAAATGAAGCAAAGAAATAAGAGAGGGAGAGCTCACGAAGTATTTATGTGAGAAGGAGAGCTCGTGAAAGTGTTTCGTGCCTTTTGAATGAAAACTTGTTGGATAGACTTTTCTTTCACATTTTTGTCTCTTTTTTATCACAATTCCCCTTTCTTTTTTTTTTATTATTCTATAATAATATTAACGATAAAAACAACAACATCAAATAATAATAGTAAAAGATATTTAAGTCTTTTTCTCTTCTCTTATAGTGAGATTGCATATAATAATTATGGAAGAATAGGAGTAAGAAACCATAAAAGCAATCTCAAATTACAATAACATGAAAAAATATCTCAACCATAACAAATTATAAAAGGCATGGAATCATTATTCTATTTACCTTAGAGTGTTTCAATCTTAATCTTTACTTGTTGAGCAATAAACGGAACTTGAGAAAATACTTAGATCCTTAAATATAAGGTGAAAATAGCACTTGGTTCACGATAGAAAATACATATACTTCAATTTTTTTTCCTTAAACACGATTATATAGAAGGAGGGAAAAGTACAAGAACTAAAAGATATTTGGACATGATTAATCAATAGACAATTTTATCTAAAAGCACAATTATTTGTTGGGCAGTGTCATTCATGCATCTTCTACTTTCTTATTCCATCTTTTGACAAAGTTGACTTCTAAATTCTTTATATCTTAAGGACTAAAGTAGATTGATTACACAACAAAAAAATGACAAGGTAAAATTACACAAAGTGATAAATTTCCTTTGAATAAAGTTTTAATTACTATAATTAGTTTTTTTTTTTTTTTGTAATTATTAACATCCATTCCTTACATCAAAGAAGCAAACCGTAACATCATATTTAATTAATTTATGAATCAATTATCTAAAGCAGAAAAACTATTAAAAACTTAAACATATGCATATAATCCACTATTACCTAAAAATAACTATATTCGTGATAAAACCCATGTTAACATTGATCGAATTGATTAATTTATATCTTTAATTGAACAAGTTAGAATTTCATCAATTAGTAGCTTATAATCAATAGACGTTAAAAAATTTCACAAGTTAAAAACAAACAAAGTAATTCATCTTCATAATTTAAAACACACATAAGAAACATATTCGTCGATATAATTAACACAGATATTCATTTAACTATTGAGTTATAAAAAAATAAAGATTAATGAAGGTTCCCATTTTTGTTTCAATATGTGAAAAATAGTGAATTTTTTTATATAATTGAATATATTGACATGTGACATGATGAAGATGATTCCATTGGTAGAACACATTGTTTGAACATGGGTTGTGGAGGATATGAAGAAGGTGTTATTTTATTATTTGTTTATTTAAAGGTGGTAGAAGAAGAAGAAGAAATGAGATGAAGAGGAAGAAGAAGAGAGAGAATTATTTGCAGTTGATAGGAAAAGGACGAAGGAGTAAGTAGAAAAGTGAAAATGGTGTAAGCTAAGTCCAAAAACATGGTGCAAGCAAGTTAGCTTTAAAAGCAAAGACAAAACATGTATCTCATCAATCTATCTCTCACTTTGTTGTACTACTATAACATGCTATATTACAACACCCACGCCACCAGGCTCCACCACTTCAACAAGATAACCGGCGAGGACCAAGGAGAAACCACTGTCCCCTTCCTTCTTCAACCCCAACACAACATTTTCCAATTTCAATTTCAACCATTTTATCTCAATCATCTAATCTTTGGACTTTTCTCATTGTCATCATTCAACAAAAGTTTTTCGTTTAGTGTGTTAAATAATGGGTTTAATTGCACTTTCATATTTACTACATCATAACTTTGAATCTTTTAGAATTTCAATAATTTGCTGAAAATATTTGTTACTAATGAATATGTTGGTAAATCCGTTGGTAAAATAGAATTTGTATTATCAATAGATATTGATAATGTATCCATCTATAAATTTTATTGGTAAATTTACCAGTAATTTATAATTTTTATTACCAATAACTTTTTTTCAATAAATCCATTAGTAAAATAGGTGACAAATTTTTATTAATCCCAGTAAAATTTTTGTATAAGTTAAGTGGAGATGGATGAGAAGATGAAAAAAAAATGAAGAGAGAAATAGGAGAAGTCAGAGTCGATGATGGTGCAAGAACGAGGCAATGGTAGAGGCCACAGTAATGGTGGGTTGAAGTTAGAGGAGTTCTAAGATGAAGAAGGGGAAAAGGAATATGAGGAGAGAGCGGAAGAAAAGGAAAAGAAGGAGGAGGGGACAACACAAATACAATGACAACAAAGATAAAAGAGAGGAGATGAGGAAGAAGAAAAAAGAAAAACTTAATCACAATATTTATTAATAGATTTTAGGTTTAAACCCTCGGTTGGTCTCACTTTTGTATGGTAATCTCAGTTGAGTTCTCATATTTGCAACTGTCTCAATTGGGTCATATTTTTTGTAAAATTGAATCAATTTGACCATATCCATTAAATTGTCCCAGACGGCGTTAAGTTGAGCTGACATGTTGCATAAATAATGTGTTGATGTGTATTATTTGATTACGTGGACTTTGTTATTTAAATAAATAGTGTTTGGCATGGCACAAATCTAACTATTTACTTTAGGAAATTAGGGATTTCATTTGATCTCTTCGTCTTGTCTAAGAAATCTCTGTTGGTGTAGGGAGAAGCTCTTTCTTTAAAGGCTTTCTTCCAAAACCGAGAAAAAAAATGTTGTCCCATTCTTCTTCCTAGCTAGCCGCAACAAAGGGTTTCTCCTCTTCAAAAAGAAAGGGGTTCTCCTTTTGACTAGTGTTGTCGCGCACCTTCGTGGCAGGCCGAAATCGCTGTTGGCAACGTCGTCCATGCTGGAAGCGTCGTTACCACCCGCAACGTTTCTCCCTTCACGCGCTGCAACTCCTGGAATGTACCCACCTCCACGTGACGGGGTATAGGTCCTTGTCTCTTTTTCATGTGACAATTAGTGTTTAAATTGGGTGATGAAGACATTACAGAGCCCAAATAACATCCTAGAAAAACATATTCGTATACACAATAAGTACATATATTAAAATATTGAGTTGGGGTTGTCCAGAAAACCAAAAGAGATATGGGGAAGAAGATGGGTGCTCGTGCGAAGGAAGAACCTTTCCTAGAGTTGGAGTTGTCCACGAAATCGAAAAAGATATGGGGAAGAAGATAGGTGCTCCCCTAGAAGTCCTCTTACACGAGATCAAAGAGCCCTCAAGCTAAGTTTTATTTTTTGAGAATTGAGAGCAAAAGTCTGAAACTTTGTTCAAAGTTCACAAGATATATTGAGAAAAATCCCCTAACGTATTCAGAAGAGGAAGAGGGACTGCCTAGATTGGGTTTTCAAATTAAAGAGAGGAAAGCATTATTTGGAGTTCAATTTAGGTTTTCTAGTTTCAATTAGGATTAAATTGATTTAATTACATTACCCATTTCTTCAATGGGGGAGGTCTGGTGGCCGGCGATCAACGACGAGGTCCATGGGGGAGTGAGCCTCTATAAGGTTCAATTAGGAAAAAATTTCTTGGTTAGATTAGGAATAAATTTTGCCACGTAAAAAATTCTTAATTTAAAAAAAATTCCACATAATAAAACACTTTTACGTCAGCGTATAACACGTCAGCTCAAGTTAATACCGTTTGGGACAACTTAACCGTTAAGGTAAAATTGTCTCAATTTTACAAAAAAAATATTACTCAATTGAGACAATTGCAAATATAAGAACTCAACTAAGACTACCATACAAAAGTGAGGACCAACCAAAAGTTTAACCTAAATTTTAACAATAGTCAAAATCTATGGATAGTTACCAATAAATGTTTATCAACAAATTTTTTAACTATCAATAATTACTAACAAATATTTACTAATACATTTATTGTTATTAATAATTATGGACAAATTTTTGTAACAGTGATATCAATAAACTCTATTTTTTGACAAGATTTTATTTGTTAATAATTAAGGAATTTCTAATAGTTACTTAATATAAATATCAAACAGATTTTCAATAATTATGAAACTATTTTAAATATTGTTGATTGGTTGTGGTATTTGAATGTTTTAAATGTGTGTGGGGGACGTTAAAGTTGATTTTTTTTTTTTTTTAATGAGAGATGAAATGAGAAAATCTGAGTGATGAAATGGTTGAAGCATGATCCATCAAAATCAGTGATGAGGAAGAGGTGGAAGGGCATGTCGGTCTAAATCAAGTTTTGTCTTAAGGTCAGCAATGTCGACTAGGCCTTCTGAACTAAATCTACTCTCAGATCTTCATCAAACAACGTCAACACCAACATATATAAATCATGTTAATTTATTGATGTACAATTTATATTTCCAATGCTGTATTTCTTTTATTGGTATATTACATTTTTTATAAATATTATACATCTTACCGTTTTCATTAAAATACTATAGACTTTATATTTTTAATCATTTAAACACTCGTTCAGGGTTAGATATGATTAGAAAATGAAATGGTACAATAAAAAAATTAGGTTAAAACCAGACTTCGTATTTTTGTTAGGTATTCTGAATTTGGACTCTTTCTTTTAAATCTTTTTAATTGAGTTTTTATAAGTGTTAATTTCAAACAAATTAGTCTCTGCCGCTAAAAATCGTTAACGGTGTTAAAATTGTACAGAGGTGGGTAGATGACATGGTTAAAATTCTCCTTTTGAGGTGTTAAAATTGTGTAGAGGCGTTAAAATTGTGCAGAGATGTTCAAATTTTGTTTCAAATTAACACTTATAAGGACTCAATTTGGAAGGTTTAAAAGAAGGGAACCAAATTGGGAATATCTTACTAAATTAGAGACACCTAACTGGTTTTAACCAAAAATTTATTAATTATATTCTGTTTCGTATGTACTATGACAGATATTGAATAGTTTTATGTTATGTTACAGTGAGATTATAATATGTGGTAATAATAATGATATGCTAAGTAGTGGAGAGAACAATTATGATAAATGTGAGCTATGTCACAAAAAATGATAGTAAAAGTAAGTTTTACTCACACATACTAGTATGAGAGTAAAAAATAATTAATAAAATAAAATCATAAGATTTTTTTTTAACATTAGTGAAAACTCAAGTGATGGTATCACACATGTGCATTTGTTAAATAATTATATTATAATGTAAGTTATTAATATTTATTTTTTGATTAATTTAATAGATAAAATAAATTTTTATTTAATAATAAAGTTAAATATAATTTTACATATATGATAAAAAAATTAAAAAAAAAAACAATTTTATTCGATAAATTTTAAAATAACAATTTTCTTAAAATGACAGTTAATAACGATTATATTATAAAGGATAAAATAAAAATTAATAACAGCTTAAAATACTTATTATATCTCAGACGTGAATAAATCATGGTTATATTTTATTATATATTAGAAAAAAAAAATTATTTATATTTATTTCTTGTTTTTTAAAAAATAAACTATCGAAATAATATAGAACTTAAATTATAAATAAATATATTATCAATTAAATAAGTATTAGAATTTAGTGATAAGACCAAATATTAAAAGAATACACTAATGGTATACATTAGATATTTTAATTCGTTTCTTGAAAGTCATTTGAAAACATTTCAAAATTGTGAAATTTGGTTTTTATTTGAAGCTTATGAATTGAAGATTGAGTGGAGATAAATTGAAAACTAATGTATAAATTTAACAAGAAAAGTATATCATTATAATATTAAAGATTTTAATTATAGTTTTGAAGAATAAAGAAGTGTGTTATAGTATGTATAAATTTGGAGCTATAAATTAGCATAGTTAAATATTTTTAATCTTTGAAAAAAAATATATGCAAAAATCAATCCTCCAAAAACTATAATTAATTCTTTAATTTTGTTAAAAAATATTCATAAATTCCTCATCTAAAAGAGTTATTATTCACTTTTCATCTAGTTACCATATTGTTGCATAGATATAAAACATAAGCCATATCAATAATCTCATTTGTGATTATTGAATACATAGTAAAATAAGACATCTAGAATTGAACATTGTACAATATGGTCGTTGGACTGGCGGATGAGATCATCAAGGAGGGATGATCGGTCCTAATAAGTTGTCATCAGCAATACCACATGTTATTCAACCAAGACAAGTATTACTTATTAACTAATCGCATGGATGAATAGATCGAACGAATGATCTCCAACAGTAAAGACCCCTAAACATCGTTCCCAACCAAGGTTACTAGTAAGGGTTGCTTAGTAGTAATGGACCATGATTGGACCATGATTAATTTCATTAATCACAAGCCCATCTAGAAACCTATAAATAGAAGCAGAAGGTAAAGAGGTAGGTGATTACATTTATTGTGAATTTAAAATTTTACTGTGATCCTGATGAGATTAATCACTGACTTGAACATTGAACTGTCTTTGGCAGGTGCACTCAACGGTTTAGAGCGTAGACAAAGAATGATTTTTGCTAAGAACATTCAGAAATACCTAAGCGAACTCGAAATGAAGTGTGAATGAGTGTTTTGTAGATATTCTCGACCCTACACCGAAACAAACAAGTTGGTTATTGTGTTTCTAACATTAAGTGTGCATTTTGTTTTCTAAAATTGGTTGGATGAAAGAAGGGACTACTAGAAGAAAAATTATATTATTGATAGTCAAAATTTGTTAGCAAATTAAAATTATAAAAAATTCATCAATAAAATCTTTATTGATAAATTTTATCAAATTTCTTTTTTTTGGTAATTACCAATGAAAATCTACCAGTAAACACTATATTTGGTTCAACTTCTTTCTCCTCCCTCCTTCTTCTTCCTTTTATCTTTCCATTTTTTCTTCTTCTTCCAATACCTCCATAGTTTATAATAAATTTAGACTACGAGTTTTTGCACCTATTCTTTATAATTATGGTCAAACACAAGAAAAAAGATAAAACCTTTTTCATAAAACATTTTCTCTTTTCGTTCTTCAAATTGTTAAAGAAACATGGTGTTATGTGCAGTGTACAAGGTGTGTGCTACTACTTCTTATTCGAGCTGGTGAACAAGGTGTATCTAATAGTATAAGGTGTTGGCAAGACTATGTTAGCAATCACTATAATGAAAGTGACAACATCTTCAAAGCATAAGTTAGGGGAAGGACATGTTGGCACTAAGGTGGCAAGTTAGGCGAAGAAGGATGAGATGTGGGATAGGTTTTACGAGTTTGGGTTTTGGAGAAGCCCTTCTCGAAAAAATTAAGGTTGTTTATGTTCTAAATCTTAAGCTTGTTTCTTGATAGATTTGAACGAAAAATTTACCATTTTTTATCAATAAATTTCAGACAAACAAATTCGTTGGTAATAAAAATTGTAAATTATCGATAAATTTAAAGTATATAATTATTGATGAATTTTGTAGAAATTTTTTTTTATTGATAATGAAAATTTGTATTAATAATGGATTTATCGATGAATTTTATCATGAGAATAATGTGTTGTAAATTAAAATTTTAAAATTCTGAATAAAATTCATTGATAAATTTGAATTATAAAAAAATATTTTTGTTAATATAATTGCATCGGTTATTTAAAAAATTCTTGTAGTACTAGTCCTCACACGTTAGAATTGATGATAATATTCCTATATAACTTATGTTTATCCCAATTTCACCCTTAAACAAATCAAATAATAATAATAAATGTATGTTTTACATTTTTCACGTAATAGGATTTAAAAGGTTGGTTTTTTCGTTAAGGAAAATATCTAAAAATATATAATAGATTTTGGATAAGTAATTTTAAATCAAAATTCTTACAATTAAGTGTTCGTAATTTTTTTCTATATCACTCGACCTTTTTAGTTTTAGTTTATGATAATATTTTTAACTTATATTTTACATTTTTAACAAGTTAAAATATTTACTTTTTTGCACTAGAAGAAATAAGTATTATCAATGGTTAAGATATATATATTAAAAATATCAAAAATTCGTCAATAATATAAGACTAATTTTCGATAAGTTAAAACTCGTAAATGATAATATAATCGATAATATTTATTGATGAAATTTTATATATGTTGATAATTATTGATGAAAAAAAATATTAATAATTATAAAAAAAATTGTTGATAACTAGAGGAAAAATCCGTTTATTAAAAGAAAATTTGTGGGTAAATATTGTGTTCTGATTCAACTTCTTTCTCCTTTCTCTTTTCTTTTATTCATTTTTCATTTTATTCAGTGTTCTCCTTCATCCCAAAACGAAAACAAAATGCATCTTTCATTTTAATATAATTTTTATTATTTACATTTAAATTTATCACTTCATACATAAACTTTTAAATACTTTCATCCCAAATTAAAAAATTTCTTTTTAATATAAACAACATCATTTTCACCTCTTTTTCATCTCAAATTTAAACGAAAATGAATCTTTTTAACAATTCAATACGAACATTTTTTCAATAATCAGATATTGTTTCAACTAAATGTTTTTTATCTTCCTTAAATTCAACATTCGAATCATAACTAAAATCATGGCCATATATTAGAATCAATAAAAGAATTTAATCAATTACTGTAAGATTAAAAGATAATTTCCACCGAAATATTTTTTGAACAAAAAGATATTGTGACATGTGAACCATTTCACTTGAACAAAATCTTTGAAATCAGATTCTGTATGATGTATGTACGATTGGTATTTGGATTATGCGATATTACCATACGTACAAGGTCGTATATACATATTTCTTCGATATTTGTGGTGACCCACTTTTAAGTAAGATATCGTGCACCAACGTATTTATAAATGGAACTGAAATTATATATAAATCGTTACTTTATCCGACAGGGTAGTCACAAGGGACGGATTTTGTGAATTTTTATTGACAAACAGTCACGTAATTTTAATTAATTTTTATATGTTAAATAATTAATTTCAAATTAACTATATGTTAAAAAAAATAGTTAAAAATAGAATAAAATTAACTCAAGTTATAGAATTTTTTTTTAGGAAAAATCATTCAATTCGTTTCGTGTATTGATATATATTAGCTTGTGTTTTGCTTAGTAAAATATTATTGTGATATGTTTAGCAGTTTTATAGGGTTAAATATGTTTTTAATTCCTATACTTTGAGGCAATTTTGGTTTTAGTCTTCTTTCAAAGTAAGGTACAATTTAGTCCTCCAATTTTATAAAACTTTGTTTTTAGCCCTTCAAAACTAACTCCGTTACAAATATGTTGATGTGTCTAACGGAAAACTGACACCATTTTTCTTTTCTTACATTTTCTCCCTCTCTCTCCTTCGTTTTTCTTCTATCTTCCACTCAACCTCCACCTCTGCAAAAACATCATTTACAATGCAAGCCATCATAGATCCCCACCTCCGCCTCCGCTTCTGTCTCCTCCTTCTCTGTCTCCACCTCCGACTCCGTCTCCACTTCCCGTTCCAATCACATCGACATCGAACAACCACCTCACTCTGATGTTTCCTCTTCCTCCATCGTGGGCCAAATGCGGTTTCTAAAGAAGTGTTCGTGTCTTTAAGGAACTAATGGAATAATTACAACAATTTAGAATGATTTTGACAAACCTGCTAATCCCCAAGTCCTTCATAACCTCTTTAATTTCCTTCTTCTCCTCCCTCACCACATACATACGCTGAAATCAAGTAAGATACAACAATGATTATTAAATTTGCCAAATTAATTTGTGCATGTGAGGCCCATGAACTTGACCCAAGGGTTTTGCCTTCCCCCAACTCAGAAACAATAGGGTTTGCCAACGGTGCTCTCATTCTACACGAGCCAGCCTAACCAGCCTTCTAGAGACCTAGGGCCTGCGAAAATAGGAACCCAGGGAGGGGTTTGCCTCTGCTACGCACCACCACGTTTTTGAACCAGCCACTGCGCCACCTCCTTCTACTAGTCTCGGTGTCGTCGGCGACACCACACCCCACTAGAGCCACCGCCGGTCGCGACGTCATCGCCCTCTCTCTCTCTCTCTCTCTCCTTCCGTGCACAGGACGAAGAAACACTCGTTGGAATGCGTTTTTCTTGATCCCAACGAGACCAGCCGCCGCTGGTGACCTTACGCCTCCTTCTCCCAACCGGTCGCCGCTCACCGCCAAGTTCTTTGCCGGTCACGACGTCGAACTCCTTCCTCCCCTCCCCCTTTCACTCAACGAAAATCTCAAGAGACCTAGAGCCTCTCCTCCCAATGGAAATACCGAATTATTCCTCGAGTGTTGTCATGATCTCAAACGTGTCAAGGGAAATAGCTCCAATTTTTTTTGAAACGTTGATGCTGCAGTCACGATTTCACCTTCAGCCACGACCAACTGCTTCTTTATTATTTCGCAAACCTTGTCCACTGTTTTTGCTTTAGCAGTACACGAAATTTGAAGGCCAATTTGATGCGGCTGAAGGAAGGGAGACGAGACATGACGTAGGAGAGAACGGGGAACGTTCCTAAGTAGGGATCCATGGTGGCTTGCATTGTAAATGACGTTTTTGCAGAGGTTGAGGAGGTTGGGTTGGAAGATGGAAGAAAGACAAAGGAGAGAGAAACAGAAAAGGTGAGAAAAAAAAATGGTGTCAGTTTTCCGTTAGACACATCATCAAATTTTTTAATGGAGTTAGTCTTAGAGGACTAAAATCAAAGTTTCCTAAAATTGAAGGACTAAATTATACCTTACTTTAGAAAAGGAACTAAAATCAAAATCGTTCCAAAATATAGAGACTAAAAACATATTTAACTCATTAAAATATTTTGGTTGGTTTTGTTTGAGAGAGTAAATTAATGAAATTGTGTACTGTATAAGAGTGTTGTCATTTATCGAATGGTGACATTACTTTGAAGAAAAAGTAGGCTTTTACGTCTCTCACGTGCTCCAACTTTTTCTTACTATCTCTGACACTGTCACAATGTACCTTCTTTTTTCGTATATTTTGGATAAGATTTTATTTTTAATAACTATCCAAAATCCGTTTAATAACTAAATTGGGTATAAATTTCACCTATAAATTAATTTTCCGAATTTGTTAACCTGAATATACACAAATTGTTCACAACTTATTTCCTAAGTAAATGTCTCGGTTTTAAAAGTCTCACATCATCTAAAAAATATAATCACGTTGATGAAAACTTCATTTTACAAAATTAATTTTATAAAATTAAATTAAGTTAAAATTTTTACAAAAGGCTATTAAATATAGATATATATGATAACTTTTGAAATAAATATTATGTTGACATCTTTAGGCAAATAAATAAATTATATGGCCTTTTCAGATGAGGAGGCCTCGTATACAGTTTCTACATTAAATAAATAAATTTATATTACAACTTTTTTAAAGCATAAAATTTTAATTGGACCAACCTTTTCAAAATATATGTAATCTTTAAAAAATATACAATTTTTTGAAAATTGTAATTTGTAACAATTAAGAAATGCATGGGTATTAGTAGTATGGCACAGAACACGAGAATTGGAAGAAATAAAAAAATAAATAATTGAGGAGAAAAAGTACAACATAATATAATATAATAAAACATTACTATTGAAGTAAAAAGACATTTACCTTTTTTATTTTTTATGTAATGCAAAGACGTTTACCTTTTGGGTTCACAAAAAATAGTTTACTGTTGGCTCGAGAGAATCTAAATAAGGACAAAAATTAAATTTTAAAATTTTGTTTTTTCTTCTGAAAGACGTCTGCCTTTTTTCCTTCTTTTTTAATTTTACAATTTCCTTTAAAAAAAATACCAAAATTTGAAAACCTTTCATTTTAGATTCGTTTTTTTGCATTTTTATAATGAAATAAGCAAACGAATTCACTTGATTTAGAATATTAACATCCAAATATTTCCATCTTTTTGTCAAATTCCAGACATTATTATAAATTATTAAAGTAATAATTTAATATGGATTGAAAAATAAATAAATATGATGTTCCAAAGCTTGATTCCATTGATGTGAATGTAAGTACAACTTGATTGTTCTATGAGAAAAGGAAACATGCTCGTAAAGCTATACTTCAATAAATTATTGTTCTTGGAATTCCAAACCCTTTTCTATCTCTGTCTCATATGCCTGGATAGACATAAAAAAGTTTACCTAAACATTAAAATTAATTTTATATCACTTCTTGGATTGAGATCATGTTTCAAAAATAAATTTAATTTTGCAAGATATTTAAAACAAAATGGGTTAAACATGTAGTTGTCTTTTCAAATATTGTAAAAATTAGTATTTTTAAAACTTTGAATTAATTAATTTAATGTTTTATAGATTTAATCAAATTTTACTAAATTTATTTGATGTTTTAAATACGTTTGGTAATTAATATTGAGATATATAAATAATTTAAATATTATTGTGAAATTTTTTATTTTTAAATGTGTTTAAAATGTTAAATAGATGTAAGAAAAATTTAATTAAAAAATTTAAAATCATATATTTTCAAAATTAAGAAAACTAAATTAATCTAAAATTTTAATAAAAATTAAGAGAGAAAAAACATACTTAAAGATTTTTTAAATTTATCAAGTTTGTTAAAAACAAAAATCAAAATTCTTCTATGACCACACCATTTACAAAATGAATATTACTTTTAAATTAAGTGGTCAACTTTAACCCATTAGTACTAAGAAACAGTGGGCATGAAGAATGTTAAATTTAATTTCTTTAAGTAATGTTTGGTTGATGTTGGAATCTTACAAATACAAATGATTTTTTTTACTAAAAATATGAACTAAATATTTGGTAAAGATTAATGATCTATAATTAGTTAGTATATTGTGTATAATGCTTGGAAGAATTGTTGAAACAGTTTACTTATATATAAAGTAATGTGAAGATTGTACGTTGTTATGTATATATTATTAGGATATAGGTTTTGGAAAGGAAGCATATTTCCTTATAGGGTTTAGTGATAGTTTAATGTGTTTTTGTTGGAGTTTAAGATGAAAGGGAAAGAAAGGGAAAGGTGGAGAGTTAAATATTTGATATTTGATTTGATAGTGCCAAATACATTCTATTCTTACTACCAAACATTCTTTATATTTTACAAACTAAACTTTTCTCAACTTTCTTTCTTTAGTATAGGAATCACGTTTCCTAAAACCACTTCTAACTAATGCCAATGCTTAATGTTCTTTTATGTTTTCATATTGAAAATTAGCTTAGTAGTTACTAAACTTCATAATTATTTGATAAAATATAACATGATAGATCAAACTAAAAATAAATATTTAATTGATGTAATTCTTTATAAATTTTATACTTGATTCATTCTTATAAAATTAATTAATAAAATAAAAATTGTTTTTATTTATATATTATAAATTTATTTCATTTTTAATTGATATAAATATGAATGATTTTCTTATGGATACGACTTTGGTTTCTTTCTATATTAAATTTTAAATTTTTTACAATGGTTTGTAAATTATTTCAAAGTGTTGACAGGAAAAATCCAAGTTTTGGTGAGGAATGAGAAAACCTAAATTCCAACATTCTAACACTATTATGAGAAAAAAGACAAAGATGACATCAAATGAACAATTAAAAATTACAAGGTTAAATGGAAACCTGCATTTGGAAGACTAGGTCATTATTTTCACTTGCCCTTCAGAATTCGTTATATAACCGATTGAAAGTGAAATAAAATAATTATAGATTATTAGGTTATTTATTAATAACAATTATTACAGTTAAAATGTCAGACTTACTACTCAATTCTTACTAATATATTTATTTGTGTTGGAATATGTTGAAAATGAAGGAAAGAAGACGAAAGAAAGAAAAAAATATATATTAAAGTTTACACAGAGAAATGATTGAAATCTTTTCTAAAAATATGCAAGAGATTTAATATAAATTATAAGCTAATCCATAAAATAAAATAGAAAACTAAAACACCATCTTTAATATAAGATCTAAACATTCGGATAATAAACTTATATTTTATTTTATGTATTTTTATATTTTGTTTTTTTTATATACTTGTATTTAATATTATGAGACCCCATTAACACATGTGTAATAAGAAATATTATATTCCGAACTTACAGATATTCTTGATATATATATATTTTTTTAACTATTTCTAGTTTTTCTCACAGAATACAAATACTAGAATTTTTCACCCAAATAACACATTTAGATCTAAAAATTACTTATATAGGATATTGTATTAAATATTTAGGTAGATAGTGATTTTTTTTTTCAAGTCAGTATTGGAAAACCAAATTTAAATTTTTATTTTTTGTACTTTATTTTTTAAACCTTTTTTTTCTTTAATAAAAAAATAAAATATATTTTTTTCTTTAATAAAATAATTCAACAACTTTCGTTTTAATTGCGGTTTTTCAAAAATCAATTTTGAACTTTAAAAAATCAGTATGGATATAAATATTTGACATTTAGGGTATGTGTGGCATTTGAATGAAAAATTGACCAATAATGGCATTTCTGCATTCTAATTTTGAAAATTTGTTTGGGTTCTTCAATTTACCTTTTGTGATGGAAACAAAGAGAGAAAAATTGAAAAAGTTAGAGGAAGAAGTGGCGCTATTCTGAGCTTCCTTTTAGGTCATTGATTTAGGTGCCAGCTTTTGAGTAATGTGTCCGTTGCAGTGGTTGGTTTGACAAATTTGTTAATGGCAGAAAAAAAAATAAAGGAAAATCTGAATTTAAAAAAAAAAACTGAATTTTGGGATGAAGTCAAGAGGAAAAAGCTGATTAGTGATGCCGCAGTTGAAAGCAAAATGTCAAACGCTACGATTCAGATTTTTGGGAACTGAGGTTTGACAGCTCTTTTTCTGCTCCTCGTTCTTAGCGACACTTTTTTAATCCCTAACACCTTCAATCATTCATCTTCCACTTTACCCAATTACATTTTACGATTCAAGTTTTAATCTTTAACAACATTCCCTCAAAAGGGTACTTTTAAATTCTGCAAAAATGAACTCAAATCGTGTATTTGTTTAAAGTAAAGTTGCTTCATTTATAATGAAATTATAGCATAAGGGTAAAAGTTCCGAAAATGGTTGGTTTATTTATGCAGGTGCACGTTGTAAATGTAACAAGTTATATATAACTGGGTTAGGAAGAAGACGACGAAAACTGAGTTAAAAATATCTTCTTCTGTCCTGAGCTTGCTTTAATTTCCATCACAAACCAGAACAGTTGACACAGCTCAGAGCAAGCAATGACACTACCTACCACGCTTCTTTCTTCTTTCTTGTTTCTTCTTTCTTCTTTCTTTCTTGTTTCTTGTTTCTTCTTTCTTTCTCTAGCTACCTATTGTTTAACATATCATATGGCTATCCTATGCTATGTCTGAGACACGTTCACGTTAATCTCAAACAAAACTAACATATGCTTAGCAACATATAAATAAAATCAAAGCACACAAAGACGAAGCACTAACCGCCGTGGCTAGTG
This sequence comes from Vigna radiata var. radiata, assembly GCF_000741045.1. Lineage (NCBI taxonomy): Eukaryota > Viridiplantae > Streptophyta > Magnoliopsida > Fabales > Fabaceae > Vigna > Vigna radiata. Next base: position 166,284 of record NW_014542355.1, on the reverse strand, counting down.
TTATCCCTCCCAAACACACCCTTCTTTTGCAACCATCCAAAAGCCAAAAGGCATAGAGAATCGTGTTGGAGAGAGGTGGGAAAATGGGAATCCTATACCCACTGTCCAAATCTTCACAACGTTATCTCCTTGTAGCTTTGGCCATCCCATAACATAGCCTCTCTTACAAATGGGAATTATTTGACTGGCAAAAGAAGCAAACACACACACGTACACACTCCACAACAACCTCAGTTTTTTCCCACTTCTCCTCCTTTCTTCTCTTTCCATGATCTGAACAACAACAACAACACTCCTATCTATATCTCACTTTCTACATCCCCTTATGGCTGCTGCTTGTGCTTTGTTCACTGCTGGCACTAACATTACCGAAGATGGGAATGTTAACAACGCAAGTGGAAGTGCTGCTAGTCCTCTCACAAGTGCTTCTAACTCCAGCAACATGAGCAACGACGACCAACACACCCTACATGGCATCATGCCACACCCTCATTGTGAGAGGAAAATGCTCAGGAAAAGAATGGCTTCTGAGATGGACCATGTTAACGTTCATCTCACCCCACCACACAACTCTTCTTCCACCACTGATTATCCTAGGTTTCCTCGTCGAAGCTCCACCAACGTGAACATGTCATCCTTAGAAAAAGGGTCCACCACCACAGCTACGTTAGCCGCAGGTACTTGTAGTAATAATGGCAATAATAATAATACTAGTAATAACTATCATTTTAATAATAGCAACCATAATAGTAGAAGTGGTAGTAGTATTTCGTCAAGAGATAACGTTGGCATTCCAAATTACCCCACTGTGACCGTCACAACCAACTACTCCACTATGTTGCTACCTTCTTCCACCACCATCAATTCCTCTGGTGTTGCTCCAAACTACACTGCTCACCAACACCATCATTTCCAAGGACTTGTTGAAAGTCAAAGCCAGGAACTGCAGAACCCCGTGCCAGCAGTCTGTGGATTCTCGGGATTACCACTTTTTCCATCTCAAAGCCAAAGGAACCGAGACAACAACAACACCGCCACCACCACCAACCTAAGAAGCGGTGGTGGAAATATTGTCGACGTGGTTGCTTCTTCTTCTTCTTCTCCTTCCATGGACGACACTTCAGCCGCCACAAGTGGTTGGATCGATGGTATATTGAAGGATCTCATTCACAGTTCAAACAGTGTTTCGATTCCCCAACTAATCAGCAACGTGAGGGAGATTATATACCCTTGCAACCCCAACCTTGCAACGATTCTTGAATACAGGTTGCGTCTTCTCACTGAGTCCGCCCCACAAAACAAAAGAGCTACAGAAGGGGTGCCTCTTCCACCTTCTGTGTCCTCAGTGAAGCTCGTGAACAATCGTGTGGATGGCATTGTTCCTAATCTGCACTTCACAGATGCATCAGGTGGTCCTGTGGTTGTGAATCAGCACATGTTGTCCAATTGGGGTGTGCCTCCAATCACTCACCACCACGATAACAACGCCAACAACAACAGCAACACCAACAATAACCCTTCAGTTTCTTTGGTTACTTTGCCTTCACCACCGCCACCACCCCATTATTCACCGCCACAAGAGAAGCAGCCTCACCCTCAAGAGGAAGATCTAGCAGCAACCAGCAGTGCTGAGGTGGCACTCACAAGAAAGAAGAAAGAAGAGTTACGGGAACAGAAGAAGAAAGACGAGGAGGGTCTGCATCTCCTCACTTTGCTGCTGCAGTGTGCAGAAGCTGTTTCAGCTGAGAATCTAGAAGACGCCAACAAGATGTTGCTGGAGATTTCCCAATTGTCAACACCGTTTGGCACATCAGCACAGCGAGTGGCCGCTTATTTCTCGGAAGCCATATCAGCAAGGTTGGTGAGTTCATGTTTGGGGATATATGCCACTTTGCCACACACCCATCAAAGCCACAAGGTGGCGTCGGCTTTCCAAGTGTTCAACGGTATCAGTCCTTTCGTGAAGTTCTCACATTTCACAGCAAACCAAGCTATCCAAGAAGCTTTTGAAAGGGAAGAGAGGGTGCACATCATAGATCTAGACATAATGCAAGGGTTGCAGTGGCCTGGTTTGTTCTACATTCTAGCTTCAAGACCTGGTGGAGCCCCTTATGTGAGGCTCACGGGGCTTGGTACTTCCATGGAAGCACTTGAAGCCACGGGTAAACGTTTGTCCGATTTTGCAAACAAACTTGGTCTTCCCTTTGAGTTCTTCCCGGTGGCTGAGAAAGTCGGGAACCTTGACCCTGAGAGGCTCAACGTTAGCAAAACCGAAGCTGTTGCAGTTCACTGGTTGCAACATTCCCTCTATGATGTCACCGGCTCAGACACCAACACCTTGTGGCTCTTGCAGAGGTGGGTGAAGGGTATTACTCCATTCATTCATTCAATGCATTGCATGGGTTTATGTTACTTCTTGCGTAATTTGCATGATCCGGAGGGAGTTGAAATAAGCTGAGTGGGGTTAGTACATAGGAAAATAATCATGGTACTTTTCAAGAAAGAAGTCCCCAAAATCCCTTTTTCACCTTTATAGGCTCTAGTACTCACTTTATGTCTCTGCCCTTTTCTTTTCTAAGGAAGATCGGGAACAATGATTATGTCTTGTTTTGAATTACTCTCTGCACATATCTTAATGGGGGAGAAACAAAAAAAAAAGTAAGAAGAGAACTGTAGTGTGTATATATATATATATATATATATATATATATATATATATAAAATAAGTTTTGAAAGAAGGGGTGATGGGTCTAGTGTGTTTATTATTACTTACATTGAAGGCAAGATATTGGAAAGATCAAGAAAAAGCTATTACTTTTAAGTAGCAATCGTAAAAGTTACTGGATATAGTAATTGTGAATTGAACTTGTGTGGAAATGTAAAGACACTTTACAGTGGATTTGTTGCATGGACTTGTGTAATGCAGGCTGGCACCTAAAGTGGTGACTGTGGTAGAGCAAGACCTAAGCAACAACGGTTCATTCTTGGGGAGGTTTGTGGAAGCCATACACTACTACTCGGCGTTGTTTGACTCTCTTGGGTCTAGCTATGGGGAGGAGAGTGAAGAGAGGCATGTGGTGGAACAGCAGCTATTGTCTAGGGAGATTCGAAATGTGCTAGCTGTTGGAGGGCCATCAAGAACTGGGGAGCCAAAGTTTCACAACTGGAGGGAGAAGTTTCAGCAGTGTGGATTTAGAGGTATATCTCTAGCTGGTAATGCTGCAACTCAAGCTAGTCTACTCCTTGGTATGTTCCCATCAGAGGGTTATACCTTGGTGGAGGACAATGGCATCCTTAAACTTGGTTGGAAAGACCTTTGCTTGCTCACTGCTTCAGCTTGGAGACCTCCATTCCATACTGGCACTGCCATTACACATCACAACTAGGCTGATCATTCTAATAATCCTATGTAGCATCCATCTTAGGTGATCCCAAAGCATGTGATTTTTCTTGCCTACTGTGTACCCACTTCAGCAGTAACGTAAAAAAAAGAAGATGTAGCTAAAATAGGAAAGAATGATGACTAAATGGTTGAAGGGGTACCCCACTATAAAGCGAGAAAGTTCTCTTGCTCGGGGAGCACTTGAGAGTTTTTATTAAGACAACTATTATATTCTGATTTTAATGCTGGTTGCTGGTTTTCGAGTATTACCTGCACTTTACTACTAATGTAAAATTTTGTTACCTCAAATTGATCTGACCATTGTTGGTTGTTCAGTTGGGTTTGTAGCAGTGACTTCTTGAATGGCTTCTCAACCGCATGATATAGCAGGAAGGGAAAGCATATTCTAAATTTGGATACTTTCATTTTTTCTTTTTTCAAGGAGCACTGTTAAAAGAGATCCATGCCGTAAAAGACAAAGTCACTGTACAAGAATCCACCTTCATTACTTCTGTTAGGAATACTTTGTGCTTTTCTTTCTTATTTATGGCACAATCTTTTGTTTGAGGAAAAGGAAAATCAGAAGCTGCACATTCTAAAGTCACATGGTACTTCGGGAAAGGAAAACATTGCAATCTTTAAAATAATGTATTTTATGCATTAGATTTTACTAAACCACGTCCTGAAAACAAGCGGTGAACTTTAATTGCTTTGGATAGCATTACGATGTTTTTTAAATTAAAGAACAATTATACTTTGAAATCTATCGCATTCGTGTAAATTTTATCAAACGTTTGATGTGTTATTAATCCATTTGGGTTTCTGAAATAATACTTCATACTATTGAACGTGAACGATGAAGTTCCATTACATGGAATAGTTTTTTTTTTTTTTTTTTTTCTAGTATGATTTGAATTCAGCTCGATTATTTATTTATTACTTTTTTCAGTTACGAAGAATGTAAAGACGAAATACTCCATTAAATTTGAAGTTTGAGCCCGATAATAATTAATTAAGAAAAGTCTTTAAGCAAAACTGTTTTCGAGGTCTACTATTTTTTTAATATTCAAGAAAGTGATAAAAAGTTAGAAATCTAAAATAACTTTAAATAATGCATACACTAACGTCGAATCGAATCCATACCTAACCTTGTTATCCCTAAAGAAGTGTCTCCTACACTTCTAAACGAACTGTTTTTAGGTGATCATATCAATAACACATTTCAATAGTTTGTACGAGATTAAACATAAAATATGTTCCTTTAGGCCGAACAAGAGTATTTCCATTGGAACATTTTAAAAATAATTCATTATAAAATACAAACATTATTTGAACGTGAATTTCACAAATGAGTTTTATACAATTAAAAAATAAATTCTGATATAAACGAATCCTTTTAACTCTAGAAAACCCATATTTATGAAATTTAGTGGGTAAGAAAGTCCTAAAAAATGCTCTAACCAAGCATATTTTACGGAGGTTGTCTAGAGTATTGGCGGAAACTATAGACAATGTCAATCAATCTTATCGTCTCAACGTATACTGAGAGTGCAATGTACCACACTTTTGGATCTTGGATACTACTGCCTACGAAAAGCACGTTTCACTGATACAACAAACAATAATGAATTGCAAAGAAGAGTAGTTACTGTTAAAGTATTGCTAGAGGACAAAATTGTTACTTTTTCTATTATAGAGCTGTTGGACAACATTCTTGTCATCAAATAGAAAAAACATGGGGCAAATTATGAAGCAAAGAACTAGAACGAATAGCTCTCTACCTGTTTCACAGCTACGAATAATTTACATCATGTAGAATAATAAAATCTTGAAACAAACAATTACTGTCTTTATATTGAGTTATTTTTCATGGACCACTGCCTTGCTCATGTATAAATCTTCATAGTGCCCACCAGCAGAGTGGGGGAAAACCTCAACACCAATTAGCTATCTCGAAAACAGTGAGGCTACTCAGACTTCTTGATCCTTTTGCCAGAAATCCAGGGAAGTTTCCAGGTTCCTTATTGACTGATTAATTTTATAATTGGTGTGTCAATCTCACCACCATTGCTTCTTTTCCACAAAACCCCTTTGAAAACTAGATCACAAAATTGAGCACCCAAAGCACAGGCATCCTCTTGTTTCTTAAGAGCTCAACCCTACAACTTCCAAAACATGCAAACTTACATTGGAACCATAACTTATTATGAATTTACATTGCATTCACTTAAAAGCTGATCCTCTTTGTTTAGAAACTTCTTCCAATAGCTCTTATACTGTGGAATTCCCAGATCAAGCCAAGGTTTCATATTCCCATTATAGTGTAGCACCGGAGCTGTCTTAATGGACTGAGACTCAATGGTATAATTATGACCCAGTCCAGACACAACCCACTTATCCAGTGGATGTATTCTATTCTCAAAGGCGAGCAAGCTTGCCCGCCATGCAATACCTTCAGCAGATCCTTCTTGCATGGTCAACTACAAAAGGAAATAGAAGATCAGAAAATGTAAACAGCCCAAAATATGCACGACATAAACTTTCTTAAAATTAACTTCCATCTAACATTTTTCCTCTGGTCATAAACTATCAAAAGGCTCTCTCCTATGTTAAAGACTAATCAAAACTTGATAGGCCCAATTGATCGATAGTGTGGGCAGGGCATGTTCGAATTTGGGCTAACTGCAATAAGTCAGGCCGAAATAAGTTTATAAGTTTAGCCCAGACGACACATTTTATTGGTTTTATTGGTTTACTGAGGCAAAATCCATGAAGCTTGGCCCCAAATTTGACACTCATTGCCAACTATATTCAACTAGACTATCTCAATACTGTTATTTCCAATGATAGTGTTTTCTGAAAAGATGTATTGCAATTGTAGATAACTTAATTTACTTACCTCTTTTATCAACTTTTTGTAAGTTTGAGTCAGACCAAGTTCTCTCCACCTCCCCAGGTCAATTACGTTCAACCCCGACATCCATACACAGGAATTGTGGCTGAAACCTTTCTCGCCCAGATAACTTCTCAGTTGACCCAGCTTTACTGAGCAGAACTGCTCTGCACCATTAACTTTATCTCCCATGTCTATGTTCCACAAAGCAGACAAGTCTTGCTGGATAACAACATCATCATCCAGAACCACAACTTTCTTCAAATTGCTGAATAAATCAGGAAGTAAATAGTGTGAATCAGAAAAAATTGAAAGGTATTCCGTTCTAATCTGGTTCGTGGATGGATTATCATAACCACGAAATGAAACCCAGAACTCCTCAGGCAAGGATAGAGGCAATTGATTTTCCATTTGGCTGTCCTGCTCAACATTCAGCACTTGAACAGCAGCTTCTTTAAACTGGTTCCTCAAGAACCAGAGCTTCATTGCATAATAGTTTTCTCTATCAGTCAACACATGAAAAACCTGATTCAAACTTTCCTGAAACAACGTGCAGCCACAAGTAAAATTATTATTATAGTCGTTAATGTTCAACCTTTATCAAATACAGGACTAGAAGTATAACATACTTTTGCATGAAATACAGTGGAGTTGATTACTACTGAAGCTGCAAGCACATTATTAGAGAAAATAACATAATGCTGCAAGGAAGAATCAGTAAACTTCTCTTTGTTAGCCTTTTCTTCGTATTGTGGGGATTTGAAATATTCTACAGTTAGTTTCAGTGACAGGCAGTGAAGACTCTTCGGCATTGTCAGCACATTAAGTTTATACAAGAATGCACTCTGTTTCATGTGGAACTTGGCTTCATCCTCGGTCAAATCAAATAGTTGTCTCAATTTCTTGTCCACATTGTTGCAGTCCACAGGGACTGATTTTATTCTGCTTATTGTATTTTCCATCTTCTTTGAATAACTCTCAGCCCTGTAAAATAATATTGATTACAATGTGAAGTTTCTAGCACATTTATAGCATTTTAAAAGAGAAACAAAGAGACGCAGGTATAGTCAGTCCAGGTTACGAGATGTAATAAAACTATTCATATGCTTAAACTTAAGATGAGATCTTTGCTTTTGGAAGTTAGTTCAAGAAAATCTCATTCACCGAGTGGTAACTAGTTTAATCCTTTCTGCCCCCGAATTCCTCGGTATAAAAGTTGAATCAACACATGAAAAACTGAGCAACTGCATTGTTTGCTTCAAGCTCAAAGGTTTTTGCATGAGGGTGTGCTAAGAGATAATAAATCAATCAAGTGTCTACACCTAATACCTTTAGCTTTCAAGGGAGTTGATTCGTGACAATCCTGAAAGGTAAGAATGACAGCAATAGCTTTTGGTTTGAGGTAAAACAACATAGTAAACCCAAAGATAAAACAAAGTCGAGACAAGAAAGAAAGGTAAGGCCATGCTTCAGGGAATAATGTATAGACCAATGACTTTCTAGAGAACCATGGATGGTGCTAAAATGAGAATTTAGTATGTTGGAACTACTTTAAGGATTGTCTAGAAATGTCTAGATTAAAAAACTACCGAAAACCTGATCAGCAAGCAGATATCAAAACAGAAATTAATTATTTTTTATAAGACTACTTGATTGAGGGTGGGATTTTTCTAATTGCAACTATGAAATTCCAATAACAGTTCATACAGAACGCAACTCAGACAAGTAAACTTTTGGCCAAAGGATAAATAATATGAATATATCAGCTTACACTGGTGGAAGATCAGCATCTGAGGTAGATTCACTAAGCATGTGCTCCATCTCTTGTATATTCTGTTTCAGTTGGCGAGACAATTTATCTTTTGCTGGGAGTTTTGCAATGCTAGGATAATAAGCTCTAGTCACAAATAGTTGGTCTTTCAATTTCTTAATCAGAGTCTCTTTCATTTCTTGTCTATGTTCTTGCTGCCATAGGCAATAACTACCAAAGGTGATCTGACACGAATTTCTGTCTTCACTGGTAGAGCTTGTTTTTGGGTTGGTGGCCTGTTCAATATGATCACTGCTAGGATTCTGTTGCAGAACTTAATCGGTGTGAGTTCTTATATGAATGACAATATATAAAGTAACTTACAAAAAAACTTAGCTGGTGAATAATAATGTGTGCAAGTTATATAATTTAATGTTATACTATGAATACTACCTTTGGACTCGAACATAAAAAAATTAATTACTTTCACACTAATTAAGAATAATAGTTAGTTTCATTTATTATTCTTGTATCTATACAATAAAAAGGTACTTTTGCTAAATGACCTCCTGATATTTAGTGGGGATAGTGCTTAGGTTTATAACTGAGGGTGTTTTTGAAAAATTAGCATCAAATAGGATTCAGGTCGTTGAAATTTACGTATATTTAAGTTCACCAAAAACATGAACTTTATTTTTACTTATATTTACAAAGCTTGTGAGTGTTATTGGTCTAAGCTTGTATTGGTTGGATTATATTGGTGGATGACCTGTATTATTATTAGCATTGTACCAATCTGATCAACTAATAATCATTAGAAGACATAGTTTCAACATGGTGCGAGCAAAGCATTACACTTTCCATCATGACCTTTCCTCCCTTCCATTGATCAGAATAGACTTCCCCCAAATCTGGAAATCTTTCTTGTATGCTATCATGCCTTTCTCGTCTCAGATTTTCCCTTTTACAATCTTCTTCCCATAACAGCTGCAAGACCCTGTCTATGTTTTCTGCTTCTGGTTTTACTACTTAGGGTAGTGTTAGAAGGCATGACTTTGTCCATATTATGTTGGGTCTTAGTATGCTATAATGTTATTGGATCAGGACCGTACCAGACACACTAGATACTAGATTTGCACTGGTTTAAATTATTAGTACAACTGGGACCTGGATCAATATTATGAAGTGAACTATTGAGTGCTATTAGTTGGTTAATGTGTTAAACAGAAGTTTCAACCAATTACAGTAACATATGCGTACATTTGAAGTTGGAGGTGATTGCAGAACATCTTTAGGTGGCACCTTAGAACCTGAAAATCATTTAATATTAAAAGCATAAAAAGGAGGGAAATGAGATACAAGAAGGTATCATGGGATGTGGGTAGTCTTATCAATGACAGTAGAACAACCTCTTTGTTTACCATCACTGGCAGTCTTATCAATGGTGTTAGCAGAAGCAACTCTTTGTTTATCATCAATGTTCTTAGTAGAACCAACTCTTTGTTTATCATCACTGGCAGTCTTATCAATGCTGTCAGTAGAACCACCTCTTTGTTTATTATCACTGGCAGTTTTATCTATGGTGTTATTCTTGCCTTTGTGAGCATATTGCTCGAGGACATCCTGTCATGAGATTATTATCGAAAATTAATGATATTGCCAAAAATATTCAACATGCTTAAACCCTAAACCCACTTATTCTTGTCCTCCTTGCTCTTTTGATTTTTTATCTTACAATTTAGACAAATCAGTACATTTAAGCCCCCAAAATACAAAAGAATTCTAATCCATTGATAAAAGTGTCATGTTGAAACGGAACAAAGAGTTTAGGATATTGAAGGAGACTCAAGGAAGGAACTAAAAACACTAAATGCATAATAAATCTTCTAATTCTATGGACATCCAAAAATGAGTGCCTCACCATCTGGGTAATCCTTTGATTCTTCTATGTTGAGTATACTTCAGATAAAAAGTCACACACAAAATCCTTATTCAGACATAAAGACACCAAAAAAAATTTAAAATTTAAATCCCCATAATAAAGAAAATAGAAAATGAACTTGTTTTGATCTTTGACGAGAAGTAAAAAAGTCACCAGGTCACCGGGTATAACCCTATTTATATGATCAACCATTAGGACCTAGCTAGGAAGGAGTCGATTATAACTGTCTGAAATGGCAATTATAACACATAAGAAAAGACACAACAAAAGAAAATTAAAAAATACAGATTACAAAGAGAAGAGCATTCTCTTGCTATATTACTGAATCTCATAATCATATTAGGAATGCATGTTCATTAATACATACAGACTATTTATACTCGCAGTAGTCTAGTATCATCATTTATATCAGATTAAATTATATGCATTATGTCTAAGTCTCTGAGATAATAATATGTAAATTAAAATATTGTATTATATTCTCCACCACTCGGTCACGTTCAAAGAATGAACTTTGCAAGTTAAGACTTTCGTTATCAAATAATCATAAAAATAGAAAGGTAGCTGCACTAACATCCGTGGTTCCAGCCACTGCTTATGGAAATCCAAAGACGGCACAGTATCATAACACAAAATATATCAAAATCACAACCTTAACTATAATTGTTAGAAAGGAAGGGAAAGTTCTTAGAACCCAACGTTTGACAGAGCAATGATGACAGCATAAAGTAAACTGAAGTGTGGTCTGCAAATAACTAAGATATTGGGTTTGCTTGGAAAATCTTCAATATAAAGATTTTTAGGACAGAAAAAAGAGAAAGAAAAATCAAATTAGCTTTTACATAAATTAAAATTAATTTATGTACAAGTTAAATCGTAGAAGATATTTAACTTAGTTTCTTCAAAATCTTATGTTTTAATTCATAGGTAAGTTAATTTCAACTTTTTGAGAAGCTAATATCATTTTTCCTTCTTATTTTTCTCTCATAAAGGTGTTTGTGGAGAACTTTCTCCAAATAGGACTATAATACACAAAAAGAACTAAAATACAAGCGCAATCTGTCTTATTAAACAAAAAGAAAAGCAAAATGAAAGCTGCCAATACATCAAAAGGAAAAAAAAAAAAAAAAGTGGAGTTGAACAAGATACAAACTTTTAAATATAAATGTGGCAAATAACTACAGCTTAATTGTTGTAAGTTATATGGCAAGTTTAAAACTAAAATCACTAGATCTTTTGGGCACTGGTTCTTGCATTATAAGGAGTTCACTTTTTTATGTATCTATTTGGGAATTTTGGTTAACATTGGATGTGTCCTACTTTGGAACAATTTCTAATGGTTAGGTACAAAGGCTTCAGAAAAATGGAAGTAGCATATATCATAGGGTAATGCAAAGTTCGTGCAGTTTTTTAATACATGTAGTTAGTTAGGATCGGATTATTTTATGCCTCTCAACTATGGGATGGTAAAGCATGCATGGTATTCTTCTAAAATGCCATGTAAAAAATACTTACCTTGGCTTTTATAATGTATTTTTCTTTTTCTGCTCCTGGGGATTCTTATCCTTCTCTTTTGTATGTACTTTTCATCACTTTTTCATTCTAATAAATTTATTTATATACTAAAATCATAATAAAAACAAAAATCCTCAACAACTTACATGGAGGGGTGGAAACAATGCTTAAAGTTTTGTTTATTTATCTTCTTATTCCCCTCTCTCCCTTTAAAGTTTTGGTCGCTCAATAAGGGGTTTATTTATCTTCTTATTTCCCCTCTCTCCCTTGCATTCCCTCCCACAAAGAACTGTTCAGTTTTCTTTTCAATAACAGTAGGCAGGATTAAATATACACATTTTCCTTCCACAATTAAAAGATATGACAGAATTAACAATTAATAGCAACAAAATTTTATCAAGAAGAAGTGCAGAATTTAACCAACACAGTATTATAGAGTACCTTCGGAAGAGTTGGTTCAAACTTTGTTATCAATTCTTTCACATGACTTGATTGTTCTCCCTGCAAAAGAAATTTACAATGCAACATGAATTTGATGTTTGGGGGCATAAGATTTAACTTTTTGAATGTTTGTGTCATAAGTTATATCAGATTTGTGCACCAGTTATACGTTCCTTTTGGACTTCATTACTAATCACTGTTTTATGAATGTATACTGATTGCTGATATATTATTAAATGAACGAATTACTTACTCTTTTTTTGTTTGCTTTTTCACATCAATAATATTGCACATCAATTTAAAATTAGAAAAGTATTCAATCATTTGACAACTTAACAAAAAGTAACTTATGTCATTAGTGTTTCTGCAATTGTGGTTACAACTGTAAGTTGCCCACAACTAAATTAGTGAGGTTATGATCAACAATATTCTAAGGTTAACTAATTACTGATACACTATTTTTTTGTGTACAACGTTAAGCACCAAGATTTCCTGATTACTGATACACTATTAAATGGTTGAATTTATTGATCATTTTCTCTGTTTTGAGAATATCCTGCCAACAATTGAGCACGCCCATTAAAAATTTGAAAAAGTATTCACTCATTTGACAGCTTAAAAATAGAAGTTACCCTGGAACTTCTATCTATTTCAGCAATTTTTCATAACTGTAACTAGACCACAACTTAATCAGTGAGGTTACTATGACCAACACTATACTACCTAAGAATGCTAGAACAAATGGATGGGTACCAATAAGGTGTAAACCACCATACCTCAGACTCATTATGACCAACATCATGTCTATCATAACTTTCAAGACTTTTCTGATTCTGATTTGAAAAACAACAGACGTGAAGGGAGAACAAAAAAAAAAGGAGACATCAGTACAGTGAACACCAACATGGAAAAATTGTAACAATTCACAGATACTATTGTTGAATTGAAAGCTTACTGAAGGAGAAGTCTTCTGTTCATATAGATATCCTGCAAAATTGCAATGATAAATGAATACCAGGGTAAGGAAAAACAAAAGAAATCAAGTCAAGGCACAAGACCTTCGATCAGAAGAGCAAATTCGACTACAAATAAAGGTGCATTTATGACAACTAACAATAAGTTCACATAAACTTTTCTGATAAATGCATGTAAATATATCCAAAGCACGGTACATGAATGTTAGAATTCCATTATATTAGAGATACAAAACTATACAGAAAAATGCTATTTGCAAAAAAGTGAAATGCAGATTATTCACTAACTCGATTGAATGGAGTTACTTCATTCATAATTGCAGTCACATCTCTAAAAGAATAAAAACAAACCATCGATTGGAACATACGTCCCGTGCTCCGAGGTTTTCATGATCCAATTATACGTACATTTAACCTTTCCCTCGTAAACACGATTCTACTATGTTTATGACTATTAGGACAACAATTAGATGCATTTTCTTACATGCTGTTTTTCAAACAGAGAGCTCCACAACACAAATGCATTATGACAGTTAACGCGAATCTTTATTACACGGTTTAAATTGAAACTTTCCTTAGCACTGTACTTAAGTTCCATCCACCTTATCATCATTATTATTATTTTCACTATAAAAGCAAAACGAACATACAGATCTTTCATTGAATGCATAAGAGTTCCGAGCTTGAAGTAAGGATGGAAATAAAACTCAATTCATTGATTAAAAACAAGCGGAGATTCGGCGACGCCGTTTCTTCGCGGTGGCTGAAGCGGTTAGATCTAGAGCGTACTGCAGTGTGGCGAACGAGGAAGAGAGCGAAGATAGGGAAATAGAAGGCTTAATTGGCGCGGATCTGGCGCGAAAGGAAAATGTGGAATAACGGAAGAGCGTTAATAGGGAGGAGAGAGATCTCGGCGAGATCGTACCGGAAGAGTGGAAGCCGTTGTGGAGACCAAGCAAGAAGACGAGAGGAACGAGCATGGAGAGAATGACGAGACCGAGCACCGCAATCACGAGCCCTCTCCACCGTCGTTTCGCGGGGACGCCGTACGACGGAACCGCGCCCAAACCACCGCTCTTCATCGGAGTTTGTTTTTTTATCTTCCTCTTTCTTCTATCACACTATCTGTGGAGATGATATACCCCCTTTCTCTCTCCGTTTCTTTCCCTCTCACTCTACTTCTCTCGCTTTTCAGTTTTTTTTTTTTTTTAATTGTTTCTTATTTTTTTGTGATATTCCTGTTCGCTTTTCGTGAGCGTATTATTGGACTCCAGTAATACCTTTATTTTTTTGTATAAAATGGATTTTGCTGTATTTTAATATTTCTCAACCGCCGACTGAGGAGTTAGTTTTATTTTTCAGTAGCATTTTCCGCTCCTCTACATGCTTCCATTGGTGGGCTCGCGCGAGCCTCGGTCCTTGCCCTACGATTGGATAGTGAGATTTGGAAAGATAGATTTAATGGCGGGTTAAGTTGTTAGATTACCGGCTGTGGTAGGTATTCGGTAAAACTGTTAGGAAATTGCAGCGAGTGAAGACGGGTTGATTAATTTGAAATTCGTGTGTATCAGATTTTTTTTATTAAATTTAGAGTTTATCTTTCGGATATGTTCCATGTGAATATTCTAGACCATCAATTACTTCAAAATCATCTAATAATTTTATTATATATAACAATTTATAATTAGATTGTAATAATTTATTTATATTTTATATACAGCTTGACAAAAACAAAGTATAGCTAAAGGTAAAAATTTGAGATAATGTAAAGCATTTTATACTAAACACGATCATATTGGATTTGAATTTAATACATATTAGATGATTAAATAAGAAATATATATTCAATTTGCAAATATCTTGAAAATGAGTTAAATTGTTTTAAGATTAAATAGGTTTTTAATTCTCAAACTATTATAAAAAAGCGTATTTTATTTTTAATGTCAACTTTCTTCTATGCCTTAAAAATATACTAATTTTAATATTTTAAAATATATTAAAAACCTTTTTAGTATATCAAAATAAAAAATGTAATGTTTTAAAACATTACACTTTTTTAATATATCAAAACCATAATATTTTGAAAGCATAATTGATAACACCAAAAATCCAATTAAGAATCTATACCCATTTTAAACTTATTTAATAATGATTAATTAGAAGTAATGAAAATTTAAAATGGACATATTCATGAGAAGAAAGAAGGCTCTTGAAATGAGTCTCTCTATAAGCACTTCCAAGAGAGAGAATGAAATGAGATTAACTTTTTCACATGCTAAAGTTAATATTTATGCATATTTTTTTAAAAAAATGTAAACAGAGATATATGAGAGCTTTTCACAAATTAACTTAAACATATACTAAGAGTTATGGAGAAAGTAAATTCAATTTTCATTCTTTCTTTTTTCTGAAAAACTCGTCAAAATAAATTCATAAAACTCCATGGTGTGTTGATGAAACGTTGGGAATTGTTCTGTATTCGATCAAATTTTACCTTGCATCCATCGTTTAAAATTTTATTTTTTTCAAACACACTAAATTAATTTTGAAAATTTTTCTCTGAAATGGTGAGTGTCTATGAGTATCTTTTGGAAAAATGTTTTTAAAATTAATTTAGTATGTTCTAAAAAATAAAATCTATCAAGGATGAGTTACGTAAAGAGATTTGATAGGATCCAGGAAAAAAACCTGCCTAAAATGTTTCCTTTAGCTTCAAGACTATTAGAGAGAACATGTGCACGATTTACCTGTTCTTTGTCTTTTGCTTTTTTTTTTTTTTTAAATGGTAAAATCGTCATATATTTTTTAATTTATTTCCCGTTTTCAAATATTTGTACAGGAAACACTGAAAACAATTTCTTTTTCTCTGTATCTTCCACAAATATTTAAAAATATAAAACAAATTTGTTTTTAAGAGTCTCATATGACATTTAGATAATGAGAATTAAAAGTAATTTAAATATATTTTTCTCCTTTCATTTTTTACTTATCTTTTAAAGATAAAACATTGACGAAATTTCAGTATGTAAAAGGATAATATTTTAAATATATAGTAATTAATCTAACAATGTTATTGATATAATTTGAATTGAAACATTAAATCTCATTGTAGTGTTGATAATAGAATATTCCGTTCTTATTTTCTCTATTAGGAATAACAGTAATTCTTCTTAGATCCTAATGATATTATAACATCCTAAAATATAGCATAAAACTATATAATAGTCATCACACATTTAATATTAAAGAACAATTAGATAAATGATTATAAGTATAATTTACAGTAATCCAAAATAACCATAAATTTAAACTTTATATACAATATAGTTATATCAAAACTATATACAAGAATGGTCATCTCAACCATAAAACAAAACAAAACAAAAATAGATAAATCTACTACTAATGCAACGAAACATCAAAAACATCTCCACCAATAGCCTGCTCAACTGACATCTCATCACTCTCAGCTCACACCCACCAGATGATCGTCGCCAATCCAAACTAAGGAAATAATAATGCAAATACAAACAAAAGCAAAAGGGTAAGCTATATTCAAAAACATTACATCATATAAGTTAAAGCATTTCAAATAATAATCATATAGATAATATAAATCAGCTCAAACATCTTAGCAATAAAAAGACCTAAATCGACGGTCCGAACTTAGAATGAATGTCGAGCTATGGCGGGTTATGTACTTGTGGTTGTCATTATTGCTTTGCAAAGCCCTTGTCAATTGGGTTTCATCCTACCACACATCACAAGGTTAGTACTCAAACGCCTTTTTGCCAAATGGAGAAAGGCCCCTCGGGTTCGGACCTCCTGTTACTCTCACCACATGCTTTAAACTTCTCTATTTGAAAATGTATGACCATTAGAGTGTCAGGATAACTCCTAATACTAAGCTCCTACATTCAAACTAACAACACTTGAAACTTTCATAGATAAGTTCCTCCTTGAAACTCTCTTCCATACCTTTTGATTTCACATTTGAGTATCAACATATATCATCACCAATCATACATCAAAGTATAATAACCAATCCAACAATGCATCACAATTCAATTAAAACATAAAGGGTGATCTAAACCTTGAAACTAGAGAGGTCCATAACCTAATTGTGAATGTTTCCACAAACTGTGAATTTGTCTCGAGAGAAATAAATTGAAAACCAACAAGTTCCACAACTGAGTTGTGGTTTTTTCCACAACTTATAGATTTACATCAGGAAGTCTGAAATTGAAAGCAAAGAAGAACATAATCAGACTGTGGATTTTTCCATGACTAGTGGAAAGTTGCAGAGTAGTTACTAACCTCTCATAGATACACTTCAAATTTCAACTTGGACACTTCCCCCAAACATTCTAATGTTCCTTAAGACCTCTTATGTAATGAGCAACATTGAAAAACACTTTCCCAACTCAAATTTGCTACCTCAAGCCAACTTAACTACTTTAAACCACTCAAATTCAATTCTATACCATCCAACACAAATTTTCTGCAACTAATAACTTGAAAAAGTCTTAATAGACTTGACAATAGTCTCTAAACCATCACATTTATTCTAGACCATCTAATTCATAATCTCACTAGTAAAAACCCCTAAAAGTGACCTAAAAACCATACAAAACACACTCAAAAGGCTAACAACCAGTTTTACGATAGAATTTTGCTGTCATAATACTTAAACAAGTCTTAATCAACATTTAGACCAATCCTAAAACACTGTATTTCCAAGATAACCTTTATCTTAACTTTCCACCTGTCAAAATCTCATTTTTAGCCTAAAAACTACATATTTCTTCTACCGAATACAAAACAAAGACTTGTCACATTTTGACAACTCATTTTTCATCCAATTTAGTATCTCAAATTCATCACACACTACATTTACATAAGAAATCACATTTCACTTCATCATTCATCAGTTTTCACATTTATACATGACATATACAAACAACTCAACATACTATATTTCTCAATCCAATGCAATTTCACAATTAAATCTATATTTTATCATACAAATATTAATTAAAACTCATCTATCAAACAAAATCAAATAAAACTAGTTTTCCTTACCTTACACCGACGATACAAAGCTCTAAGAACAACCCGATTATTCTCACACAAGGAATTTCTATAAACACCTACGAAACACCAAATTGGAGGCGGACATAATCCTTAGAACTCTAAATTAACCTTGAATAAGTTAAAGAAGCATGACCACACATGCAATAACCCTTATCTCTTCTAAATGCAAATTAGGAATGAGAAAGTAAGAAGGAGTTGAAACTTACTTGCTCTATAACAAAAATTGATCGGCTAGATAGGTAGACTTCGTCGCCGTGATTGATTAGGTACCTCCTGATTGTCAAATAGATGACTCAAGAGTCAGAATTCTTAGAGAGAAGTTAGAGGAAACAAGGAGAAAGCGTTTTAGAGAGATAGAATATGTTTTCATGTAATGAGACCAGTTAATAAAATTAATTTATATTGGTCAGTTATTATAGAATAAAATAATCAGTCTCATTTTTTTAAAACACCTACTAACTCTAATACTCTATTATCTAGATCCTTACAATATTTCCTAAGAGACTTGGGATAGGAACATTGAAACTTGCTGATAATGAAACATTCGATTTCTTAAACCCTCCACCTGGAATGACTTCAAAGTAGACAATATCTCAAATACATGGTGATTAACTCTAATAAAAAAACAAAATTACAAGTAATCTCTCTTAGTTATCATAATCACTCCCTTAATTATCTAAGAATAGCTAAAATGTATATTTGTCTTAATTTTTTCAAAGTTTAAAGAGTAATAAAACGGTAAGATATTTTTACATTCATTTAACATATAGTACAAGAGTAAAATAATAATAAAAAAGTAAATTTTTGTATTCTTTTTTTCAAAAAGAAGAAAATAAAAAAAAACAATATCAAATAAACATAAAAATTTATGTGTCAAAGTATATTTTTCAAGTTTTCGTGAGAATATTTCATTTCCAAATCTAGGTGTTTCAAAACCCCTTAGCTTAACACAAAATGAAGCAACTTGCATACTGTACCATGTATAAATGAGAGGCCAATAAATGCAAATTCATATATTTTACCATTCTACACGCCTAAAATAAACTTAAATGAGATGTCAATTAATTTCAGTGAAATAAATGATACAATGGACTTCACTCCTATTGGAATTAAGGGTAAGTTTATTTTGTTCACCAAGTTTAAAATTGATCTCTTTAAACGTTAATAATTTGAAAGAAAAGTTTCTTAATCCCTTTTACCCCAAAATTATAAAAAATGTGTTTATTTGACTTATATATTATATGTCCTTTGACTTTGGATTCTTAACATAAAACACTTTATTACATTTTTTTTCAAAGTATTCATTATGACGATATTAAAGTAAAATGAATTTTAAAGGAGGGCTAAAATAGATTTTTCCTTTAAATTTCAAAGACTTAAATCAATTTTAACTTTAAAAATAATGATATATTATGCATATTTAAAAATTAAGTGATTAGTTTTCCTGATATGGTTTTTAAAAAGGAAAATCTAATTGACTAAATATAATAATAAGAAGAAGAATTATTAAAAAGGAAGAAGATAAGAGGAAAATCCAATAACCAAAGGTGTTTCCTTTGTCATAAGAAATAAGGTAATTTTTCTAGGAATTGTTCTGAGAACAAATAAAAGGTAATAAAGATTATCTCTATATTCAATCTTAGTGATATTAAAGAAATTGAGTTCATCTACTGTATCAGCTCCGCATCCCACAACCGAGCCGTGTCTTCTCCGCTGCGTCCGAAAACAGGACAGTGTCTGGCCCAAAGAAGGGTGTCCGACACCGTCTCGCGCACGCTCCCGCTGAGTCTCCGTGTCGGCACCGCGTCGGAAGCTGAGAAGCACGGCCTCCGAGCCGTGTCGGAGCTTCACTTAATCTATTTATACTCCATCGGTTAGTTTGGAGAAATCTTTACAATCCCTTTTTCTATCAAGATTTTTAACTGCGTAGTACGAGGTTTTTGAACTTCTGTTAATATTGCAGAACGGTGAAGGGAACTTGCAGAGTAATGCATTCATTTATCGGTAAGTTTTGAAAAATCTTCACACTCCCTTTTTCTGTCAATTTTTGGTCATAAAAGTTTGGCATCTTGTTTGAGAAAATAATTGCTACTAGAGAGGAATAATAAGTTAGCATTTTTCTTTATTAATCATGTTACCAAAAAACTAGTTACCAATGTTTGCTTCCGCGATGAATTTTTGGAAATGTAGTAAGAGATGTTTGCTGCTATTACTCATTTTGTGGTTGCATATGCTTGCCTATTGTGATGTGACGTGAATCTTTTGACTTATTGGTTACAATATCACAGGAGATATCAGGTTCAGGTTTTGATCAAATATTTCATTGATGGGCACCTACTGCAATAATAACCTAGTGTGCGACTTGTATTACCCACACTACTCAATAACCAATCGTGGTGTTCTGTCTAGAAGAAACTCGTCATGCCAAAACCCAATTTATTTTGGTTTCCACAAACACCGTTTTGGTTCAGTACTAGCTGGTATTGGTATGGAGGAAGTTGTTAAAGAAGTGAATGGAGAAAATGAAAGAAGGTTTAAGTGGATTGAGATTGGCAAAAAGGTCACAATAGAACAACGACAGGCCATATCTGAACTTCCTTTCAGGATGTCCAATCGAAGCAAAGCCTTGATGAGACAGATTATATGTTTTTCTGCAGAGAAAGGCACCATATCTGATCTTTTGGAATCATGGGTGAGGATTATGAACCCTATCAGAGCAGACTGGCTTTCAGTTCTGAAAGAGTTGAGAATGATGGAACATCCTGTTTACCTTGAGGTATTTCACATTTTCTGTTTCCTTGATACGTTGTAGTGTGGTTTGAACTTATGCCAACTATCCAAATTCCAAATTGCATATGGTAGTGTTTTTATATACACCATTGGTTTTGTTGGTTTTAAATGTGAAGTCTCATGCAAAGATGCCAGTTTGAGGTTCATGTATTTACGTATGAAGTGACCTTATTAATAAATAAAATAAATAGTTAAATATACATGTATTATGAAAATTGACGTGTTATCCATTTTATGGCTCTGTGATTAGTAATAGAGGGGAAATGCAGTTTTTTCCTCTGACCATCTAAATGTTCTTGTCTGTCTAGAAAGTTTGTGTAGTAAGGGAGTGGTTCACTTTGGGTTGAAAATATTGGAATGAAAATTTAAGCCAAATTATATTTTCCCAACTATTTATCGAGGTGGGTAATAACTTTCATACCTGAACCTATGCAACTTATATTTTGTTTGCATTTTTTATGGCTTATTTCTTGCAGTCTAAAATTACTCTGTGCTTCTATGCACATTTTTAGGTTGCAAAACATGCTCTTCAAGAAGAATCATTTGAAGTGAATATTCGTGACTATACCAAGATAATCCATTATTATGGCAAGCACAATCTACTAGAAGATGCTGAAAATTTTCTCACACTCATGAAGGAAAGGGGTTTCATCTATGATCAAGTAATTCTCACTACCATGGTGCACATGTACAGCAAGGCTGGCCATCATGACCGGGCCAAGGAGTATTTTGAAGAGATCAGATTGCTTGGTGAACCTTTGGATAAAAGATCATATGGCGCAATGATCATGGCCTACATCAGAGCTGGAATGCCTGAAGAAGGAGAGAATTTACTTCAAGAAATGGAGACACAAGAAATAACCGCAGGCAGTGAGGTTTATAAGGCACTGCTTCGAGCGTACTCTTTAATTGGCAATGCTGAAGGTGCACAAAGGGTGTTTGATGCAATTCAATTGGCTGGTATCACCCCAAATGATAAGATGTGTAGTTTGGTTGTTAATGCTTATGCAATGACTGGACAAAGTCAAAAGGCTCTAATTGCATTTGAAAATATGAGAAAAGCAAGTATCAAACCCACTGATAAATGCATAGCTTCAGTATTGGTTGCTTATGAGAAGGAAGGCAAAATAAATACAGCATTGGAATTTCTACTAGATTTGGAGAAAGATGGCATCATGGTTGGGGAAGAAGCCTCTGCAGTATTAGCTAAGTGGTTCCGAAAACTAGGGGTGGTGGAAGAGGTGGAGCTTGTTTTAAGAGACTTTGCCACCGTCACCAGATAAGTTAATGTAGAAGTTACTGCATATTATTTATTTGAAGTTCTGTGGATCAATTTTAACTGTTTTGAAAATGAATTAATATGCAATGCAATGAATATTTGAACTGTTCTGGAAATGGTTCTTTGATGAAAGTTACTCGATGCATTGGTACTCTAGCTTTGAGATATCATGAACATTATGCAATATGCACTGAATTTCTCCTGTTTTTCCATCCCTGATCAAGCCACCAGAGCTAATATGCTGGATATAAAGATAAGGAACCAATGTAAACCTTATCCTTTATCACTGCATTTCTCGAGGTTGAAAATTCTAAAGTGGTAAGTTTTAAGACGTTTATTGTTCACTTGTTATTTACTCTTCTGGCCAAAACTATTTCCATTTCTCTCTGTTTCCATTGCAACATGAACAATCATTGAATGTATTGTGCCCTTCCCGTGCTTAAGTTCTCAGATAGTAAATGCTCTAAAACATAATTGAATTTATTAAGTGCATGATCAATAAAGACTGAATTTATTAAAATGTTTTTTTTAAATGCTATAAAACAAAATCGAACATTTAAGTACAATAAGTTGAATCAAGCATGTGTTAAATAGTTTGAGACACCTTGATATTTTGAATTCATTTAGAAAGAACATTTTTAGGAGTCAAATGAAGACTTGATGTGTAAGATAAAGGATAAATGATAAGAGTGGAAACTTGCATATAATCTACGAATATCTAATTCAACCCAATTTAATAATGCTGTTGTTGGTTGGGTTGATTAATTAATTGAGATGGTTTTTAAGTTTATCTAATTAAAATTAGATTAACATATCATTAGTTTTAAACTATATGGGTGTGGTTCAATCCAAGTAGTTCTGGAAAATAAGGGATAAGTGTTAGTAGAGGTGCTGAGTGAGTTGTATACAATTTATGAATCTGTATAATCCAAATCCAATATAATTTTGTTTTTATGGGTTAGGGTAATTGGATTGGGTAATAAGTTCATGTCAAAAGTATCCTATTAAACATAATGCATAATAATTTTATAATAAAATTACTGATTGACTAATAATTTTTCTATAAAATTGATTGTATGTTCTATGATATGAATATTCTGTGTGTGTATATGTTATAAATATTGTTGTTACCTTATAAAAATTAAGAAGTATACAAACTATTTATTTTGAGATATCGTATTTGTCAAGGGATGATAATTTTTGTAATGACTCGTTTCGGTCTATATTTGAGCTAAGTTTTAAATAAAAATAAATTCAATTTAACCTAATTAAGTTAAATTAATTTATTTGAAAGTTATTTTAAATTCCATCCCATTTAATCCACTCATTGAATTCTCTTATTTGAAGGAAGAAAATAGATGCAATAAGGATGTTAAGTTTTATATATGAATATACACATTAAATTTTCTCTATGAACAAACCTAAATTGAATAGAAACAGAGTGCAAGACGTCAAATGAAAAATGTGATAGAAAGGAAGATCGACCAGAGAAATTCATAACAAATTTAATATTAGTTTACTCTCTAACTAACTAGGAGTAGTAAGTTTTTCCCTTCAAATTACATAAACTATTATTGTAGTCTCTTCAAGCCTTAATTTAATTTTAGTAAAATCTTATGTATAAGTATTGTGTATATAACTACTATTCCCTTAAAAGATATTGCATATATCTTTTCTTTAAACTCATACACTACTAACCATTTTAATTGATTAATAAACATCACATCAACACTATTTGGAATTACTTTCACCTTAATTATTTAAAACTGTCTCTTTGAAGGCCTGATTTTGATTGAAGATTGGTATCACTGGATCCAACCTCACGTAGCGGGAAAAGGCTTTGGTGATTGTTGTTGAAACACACAAATTGTCCATACTTTAAATCTTTGCAAAATCCAAATTGGCTAATTTCTTGTTTCAAAAGGTGAAAAATAGTATAATCATGGACAACAACGAAACAACTAGTTCACAGCAGCACCCTGGATTTATATAAAAAGATTTCAAACAAATCTACAAACATCAATATTAAAGCTTTACGCTGTACTGAGACAAAGGAGAAAGATTATATCTTTTGTTGACTAATTAGGAATAACAAGATGCATCAAACAGTGTAGAGGCCTCCAACAATCATTGATTTTATTTTTGTGAATTTGATCAGTGAAATGATTTAAAGATAAGAATTTTGCTTGCAGCATTCAACTGCATCAGTAAACATGTCCTCTACACTATACTTGAACTCAAAACCAGCATCCACCAGTTTCTGCGAGTTTAAATGTGGCAACTTTGCACCTTTTATATCCTTCAACTCTCTGAAGGAACAACACAAATCAATCATTAGTCCTACAGTTAATACAAAACCAGATACTGTATAATTGTCACACCAACTTTTAGATTTTTGGGTGTATGTGAATTGTGTGATTTTAGAAACCATGACTGAAACTGCAATCCGAAAACTTGACTGTGTGCAAGGAGAACAGAACTTACTCTGCAGATGGTATTTGAAATTCTGGGTATTTGGTTGAAATAATTTCAGCAATCTCTTCAATGGGTACAATGAAGGGTGAACAGTTATATCTCCCTTTTGGATTATGATGCTCCAGCAGAAAGATATGTGCTCTAGCCAAATCATCCACATGAACCATATGGTAACGAATCACTCCAATTTCTTCCTTTTTGCCTGCATCAATTTAACGCCAACTTCAATTATATAACCCTTAATATTGTGAAAAGGTGTCATATGATTTCAATAGAACTCAATTTGAAACATGAAAAGTAAAAAGGAAAAAGAGAGTGGAATAAGGTGTAAGAAGTGTACCAAACAACAAGATCAGTGCTCTTTCAACAGAGTCAGGAAGCTTGGGACAGATGAAACGTCCAACAACAAAGGGAGGCACTAGACTCACAACTTCCAATCCATTCTGTTCTCCAAACTCAAACACTGCCTTCTCTGTCAACACCTTTGAAACTGTATATGACCAACCAAATGGCTTCACACTCCTAAGCAAATCAACATCACTCCAAGCACTTTCATCAACCACATCTTGTGGCTCTGGGCCAGTGAAGGAAACAGTGGAAGCACTAGAAGTGTAGACAACCCTCTTGACTGTCTTTGATTTCACAGCTGCTTTCAAAATGCCTAGTGCTCCCTCAATGGCCCTTTTGGTCACAACTTCTTCTGGCTCGTTCACTGCAAAATCAATTGGTGTGGCAGTGTGAAAAATCCCAACACACCCTTCTACTGCTGGACCAAAACTCTCTGGATCGCTCAGATCAGCATTGAAAAAGTGTAGCTTTTCAGATGCATCTGGTAGATTTGTGAGAAAGCTAACATCCCTTTTGCTTCCTGTTCATGCCAAAATAGAACGACATAGTTATAACCTTTTCTAATGGTTGTTACAGTCATACACATACCAAATTCTGCATCATCATGCTCATAGTACTGGTTTTTCCATCGAAAGGGTTATTTACCTGGATGAGATCTTATGGTCGTATTAACAGAATATCCATGTTCAAGGAGTCTCTTGATGATCCATGAAGCAATGAACCCTGTGCCTCCTGTGACACAAACTCTACCTTTTTCCTTTTCCATTTGAATACTCTTAATGTGTCACTCTTCAATCTCCGATACTTTTCTTCTGATTGCTCTTTGTGTGTATAAGAATAACATATCTATATTGTTTCATTTCTTTCAGTTTCTGTTTGTTTTAGCTATCAGATAAAACAGAAAAAGACTGATTATGCATTAATAAAATCCTGTCGTCTACATATAATAATTAATTAATAGTGATGTACTTAAATCATAACGTTTGAGTAGTTAATAAAATATTTTAAATCATATTCAAACTCATAAGAAACAAAAAGAAAAGAATATTATTTTTCGCGGGAGAGTGTATTATCCGGCTAACATGGTTTATTATATAACATTAGTGTGTTAACTTTTCTTTACATAATAAAAACTAATAGAATTATTTTTATTATAATTATAAAGTTAAATATAAATCAATTTTATAATTTTATTGTTAAATATTTCTTTATTTATATTATATGTAATTTTTAATTAAAAAAATTAATAAACTTAAGAAAAATTTCAAATAAAAATTTATTAAATTTAAAGAAATGATTATTTAAAGAGTAAAATTGATAAATAATTATTTTAATTTTAAAAAAATATTTAAAGAGTAAAATTGAAAAACATATGTAAACATCAATAAGAGAAATTGATTTTATATACCTATAATGTTTTAAACATAATTTAAGTCCTGTAAATTTAGTACCTTTTTATTTTGATTCAAATTTAAATTAATAACTTTAATCCGTATAAAAAATGATTTTATCTTTGAAAAATATTTTCGTGTTCTAATATCTTCAAACTTTAAAGTTATTATTTTTGTCCCTAAAATCCCATGTTAATGTAGATAAATAACATTATATAAGGAATTCAAGTTAAAAAAAAAAAATCAAAGAATCCATTTTTTGAGACTATTTTATTTATGTTTTTTTTCTCTTCAATGGGATAATTTTGTTTGAATTAATAGTCAAAAATCAAATTATTACATTTAAATATAATTAGTGGAACTATATACGCGCATGTGTTTATTTCTATTTTATTCTAATAAAAAATTATTAAACTTATAAAATAATTTTTATTAAAAATAGTTATAAAAATAAATAATTTGTATATTTTTTATTGTTAAATGTTTTTTTATTATAAATAATTATTTAAATTTAAAAAATAGTTATTGTAAGAACTTCTAAAAATTGTTTTTTTAGAAAATGGTAATGTGGCGTGAGAACCAAATCCTTTAATGTTAAAAGTTTAAAATATAAATAGAAGTTTTGTAAAATGAGTTTCATTATAACTATCTTGTTGGATCATCTGATTAAAGATTAGAAGGTGTTAAAGTGATTAATGTGGCAAGGTCTTTTAGTTTAGCTGAATTGTTCTTGGAAAAAAATAAGTTAGTTTATACTTTTTTTTTCTTCTATTTTTCATATCTCCAATGCATGTGAACAATTTTTCACTACATGTGTCACTAATTAATTTGAAACTTGAACAATAATCAATTGAACAGTTATTTGTGGATAACCGATGATGAATATGTCTTAGAAAAATAGGGAAATTAGTTTATTTCATCATAATTGTTTTTAACTTTTGTTCTTCAAACATTCTCCAAACATTAACTTCACTAGCATAATTTCTCACTTTTATTCTTAAGCATGACATAACATTTATAAGAGTCAAATATTGAAAAGCAATTCCGTATTCGTTGGGAGACAACTCAGGATTACTTTAACCCTATCTACTTTCTTGACTACTAACTTGACAATATTGAAGTTGCCTTGACAAGTATTATTAATTTGATAACTTTAACGACATCGTATCAAATTTGGCAGCGTTGTCGGAGAATACGGTTAGTACTTTTAATATTTGGATTCTTAATTTTATTTTTATCTTTATTTTTTTTTATTTAACGCAAATACATTTAAAGTAACATTGAATACCTTACTGAGGAGTGGGAGTTGAGACCTGACCTGTTAAATGCCTTACCAAAGTTCAATGGATTATGAAGAGAGAATCCACACAAGCACTTGAGACAATTCCACATGTGTGAAAATTTTAGATCTCCCAGGATCACAATAGAAAGCCTTAAAATGAGAGTTTTTTTTTTACTCTTCAAGGAGTAACTCAAGATTGGTGGTATTATCTTTATGTACGGATTACAAATTTTAGTTCTCGTCTCCTATCTCTATTCTCAATGATCCTGCATGCACATCTATCTTGGTTTGTGTTGCCTTCATGAAGCCTTGAAGAGTAAAAGGAAAAACTCTCATTTTAAGACTCTCTATTATGATCCTAGGAGATCTAAAATTTTCACACAACATGTGGAATTGTCTCAAGTGCTTGTGTGGATTCTCCCTTGATAACCCATTGAGCTTTGGTAAGGCATTTAACAAGTCAAGTCTAAACTCCTACTTCTCATTAGGGTATTCAATGTTACTTCGGATAATTGTATTGTGGGAGGTGGCTAACTGTCTGATGGTTCTTTGTGCCATCTTGTTTGGATTAGGATCAAGTAAGGATTAGATGGTATATTTATGACTGGAGAAAATGAAGGTGGTATGGCTTCATATGTAGGAAGTGTTCCCTCAGTAGAACACCCAAATTTCAAACTTCTCCGCAACTTACGCAAATTCCTTTCAACTTCTGAGTTAATCTGATAAAATTCTCCTGGATTAGCTCGGGTCATGCACTACGCAGTCTGCTTAAAGTTTTTTCTCTATTCTTGACTTCTCTTTTTTTCTTTTGTTCTTGCTTTAGAGAAAGATTTCAAATAAGAGATAAGAAAGACTTTGTTTGGGTCCACTCCCAAGAAAGAGAGGTGTGTCACAATAGACGTCCACTCCCAAGAAAGAGAGGTGTGTCACAATAGACAACTTAAGTATCAAGTCTTTCCTAGCCAGAGTATTCAAACTAGCCTCAAGTATTTCTCAAGAGAAATTCTTAATTAAAATAAGAACAAAGATTTTGCTAACAATAAGAATAACTAAAGGCTACAAAATAACTCAAACTAAATTAAATGTATTTGCGTTAAATAAAAAAACATATAAAGATAAAAATAAAAATAAAAATAAGAATCAAAATATTAAAAATACTAACTGTATTCCCCAGCAACGACGCCAAATTTTATACGTTGTCATTAAAGCTATCAAATTAATACTGCTTTTCAAGGCAACTTCAGTATTGCCAAGTTATTAGTAAAGAAAGTAGATAGAGTTAAAGTAAACCTGAGTCGTCTCCCAACGAATACGAAATTGTTTTTCAATATTTGACTCTTATGAATGTTATGCAATGCTTAAGAATAAAAGTGAGAAACTATGCTAATGAAGTTAATCTTTGGAGAATGTTTGAAGAACAAATAGGAAACTTAGAAACAATTATGATGAAATAGGCTAATTCCACCACTTTTCCAAGACGGATTCATCATTGTTTATCCACAAGTAATTGTTCAATTGATTATTATTCAAGTTTCAAATTAATTAAAGTACATTCTTAATTAATTTGAGGGCAATCATGCAGTTAACCAAAGTAGATTCTCAATCAAATGCAAGACCTTTCTAGATTATTCACAATGAATTCAACCAAAGTACATTCTCAATCAAATTCTATTGTGTGTAATCTTGTTTGTTCTTAATTCTCCTAACCAAATTAAAAGCTAATTAATCAATGTAAATTCTCAATTAATTTTAGTTGAAATTATTACCACTAATCAAAGTACATTCTTAATTGATAACAAAAACCAATTTAATCATATGAAAGTTCCTAAATTNAATCAAAGTAGATTCTCAATCAAACCTAGAAACCCTTGAACTCATATGATTAATATGCATGTAGATTCAAACACCTTATGATGCAAAAATCATTGCTTTTAATATGATTTGGAGATGAAAGACATAGAAGAAGAATAACTCAAATCAATGATCAAAAGAAACAAATTCATTAATTCAACTTAACCTCAAAATCCATAATGAAATTATAGTGGAATAGCCCTAGAAGCTTAGCCCTCCATAGATGGAGTGAAACACATGGTGAAATAAAAGTGAAAGGAGTGGTGGATGATTGCTTCCAGTGGAGGAGTCTGAGAATGAATGAGTTATGTTTTCTGCCCCCCAAGGTTTCTTTATATAGACTTGATTGGGCTTAGACTCTGAATCTTCTGTTTATAAAATCTTTTATCTTATATCTAATATCTTCCAAATATACTACAAATTTAATCAGTTTTTGAGAATATTTGATAATATCTTTTATAGATTCAGAAAGATTTGGCAAATATTATCTTTTGATATTTATTGATATAGTTAAATAAGTTAATTATGGATATCAAATAAAATATCTTAAGATATATTTTCTCCAAATTATCTTTTAAAATATCTAATAGATTTAAACTTGTCCAAAATTAAATTTCAACCGTTTTTATTTTATTCAAAATTGCACAGAAGTCCAGAATTTTCTTCTAATTGCACTTTAGCCATCTCTTTCTTTTCAAAATTCCATAGGAACCCTGAGTTGACTATATTGGACCAACTTTAACCATTCAATTTCATGCTTTAAATAAATAAAATTATAACTTCAGCTGCACAAATAAACATTAGAACATCTAAAATAATTTATGTAACTAAAAATCACATTTTAAGCATATTTAATTCTCAAACCCAATAAATCTTATCGTCACAAATTTATTTTAAATCAATCATTTAAGCATAAGAATATCATTGAAAATTTGAATTTTAAAACATAAATATGGGCATAAATATGCACTCATCAATCACCTAGGTTTTTCCTTTAGGTTCTCTATTGATCAGTGGTTTTAACCACGTATTATGATTATTATGTGAGTTATAAGTGCAGATAAAGTTCCTTGAGCTAGGGAGTTATCTTAGCTCTTGTAGAGCAGTTGGGTCTTCTGTAAGGTAAAGGAAGTTAAATGCCTTGGTGTGTTCTAATTTGAATAAATTGATTGAGTCATTGAAATTGGATAGCATGATTTCATTGGAATTGGTTTAAAATGTGCGTTGTTTGCTATTGGAATAGTCTTGCCGTGAGATTTTGTTGATTGTTACTTATTTTGATCTTTTGAGCTGATAAATTTATGGTATATATGGGTGTAAATTGTTGTAAGATATTGATGAAATGAAAAGTGAGAATTTTGATTGGTTTCTAGTCTAAACTTGGGGTTTTGACAAGTGAAATTCTAAAAGAGTTAATTTAGCAGGATACTTGATATGTAGAGTCTGTGTTGATTCCAATTAAGACTTCTTTAGTCTTTTAGTTAAATGGAATTTTGTTTGTATGCTGTCATATATACACAAATGGATAAAAGCTACGAAATTGGTTAAAAGGAGGGTCTTGATAGGACAAATTCTAAAGGAATCAATATAAGAGTAAATTTTGTGTTTAGAGAACTGAAGTCTAGAACAGGACTTATAATTGTTCCATGTTGTTTAATAAATAATATATTACACTTTTAGTTCCGTGTGTAGGACAATATATATATATATATAGGGGTTTGTTAACACGCGTATGCCTGTTTTTCAGTTGGTACGTTTTAACAATGTGTACCGGATTATAGTAGACAAAAATACTCTCATTTATCATGGATTCTAAGTTTTAAGGTCAAGGATAATTAAATAATTTTCATTCTCAAAACTAAAAAAAAAAACCCCAAATCCTTACTCACCTCCCTCGTTCCTCTCAACCCTTTTTCTTTCATCTCTCTCACTCTAACATTTTCTCTGTCATCTCTCTCACTCCAACATTTTCTCTGTCATCCCTACTGTTGTCCCAATTGAAAAAAAAATCAGAAACCCTTTGTTATCAGAGATATTTTCTCTCTCATCTCAACATTTTTTTGTCATCACTCCAACATTTTTTTTCTCATCTCAATCCAATTGAAGATGGTGGTGGTAATTTGAATTAGAGATATTTTTTAAAAAATGAAAAA